>NC_067474.1:69026552-69211552 GCF_947179515.1 Apodemus sylvaticus | reverse complement strand
TATTTCCCCTGTCCTTAGCAGTCAACAAGGTCTTTCCACGAGTGTCTTCTCCACGTAGCCATTCTCTGGACAAACCTCAGCAAGGTCATGAGGTTTCAGACCCAAGGCTGATGCTCACAGCCCAGAGTCATCACTTATTTCCTGCTTCACCTCCACGATGCTCGCAGCGATTCTGCTCTCCCAGGCGGGCTCTAGTGTGAGACGGTTCGCCGCCCATCTGAACAAGCATTCTCCATGACTCTAGAAATGATAGGACACGTGCTTTATTAATATGGAGCACGGGACAAATTAGAGAGCTTTCACGTATTATGACAAGGAAAGCAACAGCTGTTACTTTACCAAAACTACTCATTATGGGCCATTTGTTTGAAAGTTGTCCTGGTGGCTTGGAGACAGGGCTTTTCCCTCTCTGACTCACAGGAAACAAAAAATAAGTTACTATCAGGTGATGGCCATACTTAGAAGCCAAACTAAAAAAGAGAAGGTTTGTCATCCTTGCGTGGAGGGCAATTTGGCTCTACTCTTCAAACTAGAAAGTACCAAGTACTAGAAAGAATTTTTCTCTTTTATTCCTTTCTTCCTTCCTTCCTTCTTTCCTTCCTTCCTTCCTTCTCTCCTTCCATCCCTCCTTCCCTCCCTTTCTTTCTCTCTCTCTCCTCCCCCCACCTCTGTGTGTGTGTGTGTGTGTGTGTGTGTGTTGAGACAGGATCTGCTGTTTCTCAAGCTGACCTGGAACTTGCTATGTAGCCAAGAATTAGCCTTGAACTCTGCTTCTGTCTGTCAAGTGTGGGGATCAGGCAGGCCCAGTTTATAAGACATTAGAATCAAACCCAGAGCTTCGTACATACCATGAGCAAATGCTCTGCTAACTGAGCTACATCTCTCATCCCTTGGCAACTTGTTTGAGTCAGGCTCTCAGGAAGTCCAGGTTGGCTTCAGACTCTTATAGAACAGAGACTGGCCTTAATTTCCTGACCTTTACCCGAACCCCTCAGTTCTGGGATTACAATATACACCATCATACCTAGCTTAATAAAGTGTGTGTGTGTGTGTGTGTGTGTGTGTGTGTGTGTGTGTGTGTGTGTGTGTGTTTAGACAAAGTCCCTACATACCCTTTGGCTATCCTGGAGCTCACCATGTGGATCAGGCTAACTTGAACTCACAGAGATCTGTCTGCCTCTGCCTCCTAAGTGGTACCCTTAAAGGTGTGCACCACCCTGCCTAGCTGCTTAATAAGTTTTAAAGTACACAGTTTTGTATTGTTGCATATAGGCCCTGTGTTATATACATCAAATCTTTAGGCCTTATAACTGAATACCCACGGAGAGCGCCAACCGCCCGCTTGCCTCTGTGGGCCTCTGGCAGCCATCACACACGCTCTGCCTTTATGAGCTTATTTTAGGTATTCAATAGAAGCAGAATCATCCAGTATTTGTTTGTTTAGCATAATCCTCCAGATTGTTAAAAGTGGCAAGACTTCCTTTGTAAATTGTATTCAGTTATTTATTGACAGTAGTGATCCTCAAACTCGACACTTCTGCATGCTAGGCAAATGTTCTGACATTTACACATCGCCCTAACTTTAGTTCTCAGTTTGGACTTCTGGGGTCTCATGCTATCCATCCGACTCCAGCCTCCTGGGTTCCCAGGTCCCTCCCGCCTCAGCCTCCTGAATGGCCATAGCTACAGACTGAGCCACCACATTCAACTGGACTCCATTCCTATTCTCTTTGAAATCACGTCCCGCTGAATAACATCGATTTCCTCATTAACAAAAATCATGCTTGTTTCCAGCTTTGTTCGGTAAGTTACAGCAGCACTTTGGAAAATTCTTGTGTGCATTTCCTGGTGTGTGGGGGTAGAGGTTGGTTTTTATTTTTAAGATTTATTTGTATTTTATGTATATAAGTGTCTTGCTTGCGGGTGCATTTGTGCACCACCTTCCTGTGGTGCCAGCAGATGCCAAAAAACAGCATAGTTGCTTTAGAATCCTCTGAAAGAGCAGCCAAAGCTCTCCATCACTGAGCCCCTTCTGGAGCCACCACGAGGAGAGTTTTATCTAGGGTTCGTAGTGAAAAGCTGGTTTCTGGTTTGGTAGAGATAGCACTGAATTGCTGGAAAGCTTAGGCTCATGGGAGTGTTTTGACAATAATAAAGTCTTGCAATCAGTGAGCATAACATATGTACAGTGTGTGTGTGTGTGTGTGTGTGTGTGTGTGTGTGTGCCTGTACTCCTCAATGCCTTCTTAAGTACCTCTGCTCATGATTGATTCTCAAGTGTTTATATTAATTGTTGTCTTAGCTTCTTTTTAAGACAGTTGGTTGTCACTGTCTAGGAAAACCACTGATTTTTGTGTGTTTATCTTCTTATCTGATTTAGTAGGGAATTTTTAGTAGTGTCCCTAGTGTTTACCATGCATAAAGTTGTACCATCTGAAGCTGAAGCTATAGGTCAGTTGGTAGGATGTATGCACAAGATCCTGTGGTGGATTTTTAGCCCCATGTGAACTGGCATTCTGGCATATGCCTGCAACCCCAGCACTCAAGAGGCAGAACTACACAGCGAGTCTGAATCCAGGCTGGGCTGCAGGAGACGCTGTCTCAGAAAGGAATATCCTATTAGCTGCAAACAGAGATAATTTTCAGTTCTTCCTTTCAAGTCTGGGTTTTCAAATTTCCCCTCCTTGCCTAATTGCTCTGGCTAGAATACCAGCAGTGTTGGTTAGAATAGTCATGCTTCTCTTGTTTTTGTGAGAAGAGGAAATACTTTAATTTTCCCCACTGAGTAGGTCACAGGCTTGTCAAATATGACCTGCATTTCATTCCATGTGTTTTAGGTTGCCTGTCTTAAAGGGGTGTTCAGTGTTGTCCAATGCTTTTTCTGTTTGGCTTGAGGTTATCACATACTTCCTAACCTTTGTTCTGTGAGTGTGTGACCAAATACCTGACAAGACACAACTTAAGGGAGAAAGGTTCATTTTAGTCAGGACATGCAGTCTATAGTCACCGGAAGGGCGGGACTGCAGGGGCTGAAGTTACCTAATCCGAATTGCATGCCCAGTCAAGAAACAGAGACACTCAGCTTGCTTCCTCGTTCTGACTGAGTCCAGAACCCCAGGCCTCCCATCTAAAATGCTTCTGTCTTCCTCAGTTAAACTTTTCATGGGCACAGCTAACAAGGTTTCTTTTTTTTTTTTTTAACAAGTTCACTTTTATTTACTTAGTTTTTAATACTTTAAACCCAGGAAGGGCGCAGCATCACGTGGATTTTGTGACTAACAGCCTTTGCAGGAAGGTTGCTTCCGAAATCAGCATGAACTTTGCTGCTGTTTTCATAGGTCCAGGATACCTTGCCCCACATCACTCTGGTTTGGTTTGACTTGGTTTGGATTGGTTTGATCTGGTCTGGTCTGGGTTTGGTTGGTTTGCTGCCAGAAGTTTCTGTATTGGTTTTTTTGGTTGGTTAGTTCGTTTGTTTTTTGTTTTGTTTTGTAGGGGGTTGTTTTTGTTTTCTTCATACATGTAAGAACATCGCTTCCTTAGTAAAAATTCAGTTTCATCTGGGGCATAAATATGTTCATTTTTAAGAAAAGTTGAGAGCTAGCAAAAACATTGTCCTTTCACCACTGCCTTCCAGACATATTTGCCTTTTATAAGGCCTCTTCCCAGCAGGCCCCCGTATTCTGCCCCCAGAGTTCAACTCCACGGTGATTCTAAACCCAGTCAAGTTGATAGGGAAAATTAACCATCACAGTGTTCCACAGAGTTTAGTTTCCATATGTAATCCCATCAATGTGTCCTTGGATAAATTTCATTAAATTGTAATGTACGGTCCTTTTAAAATCCTGTTGAATTTGGTTTGCTATTTATTTTAATGTGGCTTTTTGAGACAGGGCAATCATCTTCCTGCTTCTGCCTTCAGGGTACTGGGATCACAAATTATCACGGCCAGAGGGTTCACTAATACTTTGTTGGAGATCCCACACACACATGTTCAAGGAGACTGGCAGTCAGCAAGTTCCAGGCACCCACCTGTCTCTGTGCCTCATCCCCAGTAGCATCCTGATATGCTGGCTCTCTTGTTTGCATAGCAAGCATTCCTAGCCACCAAGCCATCTCCCCGGCCCCCTGATTTTTGCAAATGTTCATTAAAGATATTGATCTGTAATTTTCTGTTTTGAAACATCTTTGGTATTTGTTACACAGCAATGCTGGCCCCATGAACTGAGTTTGACCAAACACAGTGACACGGGCCTTATAGCTCTAACACCTAGGAGCTAAAGGCAGGATAATCAGGAGTTCAAGCCCATCCTCAGCTATAAGTTTAGAGCAGGCTGGACTACAAGAAATAATATCCCAAAAAATGAAAAAAAAAAGTTTGAGGTATTCCTATCTTTAATTTTTTGAAGACCTGGAGCATTGGCACTAAGTATGACATCCCATAATTGATCATTACCATATTCTTGTTTGGGTGGGTGGTAAGACGATAGGGAAATTGGGACGGCTCTTCTGTTGATCATGTGACAGCCACAGGACCTTACAGAATTCATTCCACAGCCGGGCGGTGGTGGCGCACGCCTGTAATCCCAGCACTCTAGGAGGCAGAGGCAGGTGGATTTTTGAGTTCAAGGCCAGCCTTGTCTACAGAGTGAGTTCCAGGACAGCCAGGGCTATACAGAGAAACCCTGTCTCGAAAAAAACAAACAAACAAACAAACAGAATTCATTACACACTGTGAACCTTACATTCATTTGATCAAAAATTGGATGTGACAGAAGTTGGAGAGACAAACCAAAAAAATTGGTGGGGAGTGTCTCTGTACACCTGATCTCCTCATGTGTGTGTATGTGTCCATATTCGTGTTTGTGTGTGTGTGTGTGTCAGTGTTTCTATGTGTGTCCACATTCATGTGTGTGTGTGTGTGTGTGTGTGTGTGTGTGTTAATGGGGATCAAACCAAAGGCCTTGAACATACTAAATAAATGCTATACCCGAGTTCTCACCACAATTCATATCCAGCTATTGTGAATTGAGTTTTATGTCATGTTTAAGAAGCCACACTGAACCCTCTTTAGCTTCTCCAGTCACTTGTCCCCAGAGGCACATAGTGCTGTGGTTAGAAAGAGTGTGTTCATGTGCTCATAAATCTACATTCTATTATGGAACTTAAGGCAGGTTCCTCAATCTTGCTAAGCCTCTGTTTCATCATCTGTAAAATGGGAACACAACAGATCTTGTTAAAAGTGAGGTTACCAGTAAGAATGAAATGGGTTGTGCATGGAGAATTTTAACAGTGTCTGCCTCTTGGCAAACATTTTATAAACACTATTTTATTACTATTATTACTAGCTGGCTCACATTCCCTGGCCATTTGGGGGAAGCTGAGGTCCTTCTGCCTGCATAGCCCAAGTGTTGGGGTCACATAGAATGGGGTATGCCTGTCATTAATTACTTTTTCAACTTTTTGAAAGTTTAGAGTTATTTCCAAATAATGATTTAAAAAAAAAAAAAAACAGGGAGGACGAGGAGCCTTAAACTTCCTTTATAACTTTTCCTTAGCTAACATGAACCCTGTGAAGTAAGCAGCCGAGGCTCTGGAAGAAAGGTTTCCAGTATAAAACAGCAGGGCTGAGGGGTTCGTGGACCCTACCCCAGGCTGTCCCGCAGCAGGCTTACACAATGCTGCTTCTCTTGGGCCATGGAAAGTTGTGAGATTTGGTTTAATTTACCTCCAGATCACTCATTAGACGGCTCCTGCATTCCACCTAGAGAGTTTTCAGGAATCTGTCTCCCACATCGCCCACACCTCCTACCACCCGTTGGCCAAGATAGGTGCCTATCCAGGGCACAGTACACACACACACACACACACACACACAGAGAGAGAGAGAGAGACAGAGACAGAGACAGACAGACAGACAGAGACAGAGACACAAGGACAGACAGAGACAGAGAGACAGACAGACAGATCAGACCTTGTATATAAATCATGTTTGGAGTTGTAGAAATATCTGTAAAAATAATAACATCGCTGTAGAAGGCTTAAGATGGAGTCTGTTCCAGCCACAGACCTGGCTTTGTGAGCTTGGGCCTTCATGACTGCAGAGACTGCCTCTGCAGTTAAAAGGAAATGCCCAGCTCTTTTATTAGTAATGTGTCATTTCAAAATCCCAGAAGCAGAGGGCAAAGGCAATGCTGGTGTTTATTAACTGTGCCTCTTTCCATCACATCTCGGCACTCGAGATGCCATCGCTACAGCCCAGAGTGTTCTGTCTCCTAGCTTCTCCAGACGGCACAGGAGAAACCATTTCTTGGGACAGAGAGAAGGTTTGGCAGGTAAACGTGTGGACCTGCCTCTGGATCCCCACAGCCCACATAAAAGCCTGATAAGGTAACGAGAGCCTTTGGTCCCAGTGCTTGACAGCACCATCAGAGATGGGGACAGAAGAATACCTGGCACCTGGGAAGGTGTCTAGCTAGTTGGGCACACACAGTAGAGACCTCACCTCAACCATGGTGAAGAAGAGGGCCAACATCTACCCAGCGCTGGGACTACGGATGTGCACAGCGCTGGGACCACAGATGTGCGCAGCGCTAGGACCACGGATGTGCGCAGCGCTAGGACCACGGACGTGTGCAGCGTGTGCAGCGCTAGGACCACGGATGTGCGCAGCGCTAGGACCACGGACGTGTGCAGCGCTAGGACCACGGACGTGTGCAGCGTGTGCAGCGCTAGGACCACGGATGTGCGCAGCGCTAGGACCACGGACGTGTGCAGCGTGCGCAGCGCTGGGACCACGGATGTGTGCAGCGCTGGGACCACGGATGTGCGCAGCGCTAGGACCACGGATGTGCGCAGCGCTAGGACCACGGACGTGTGCAGCGTGCGCAGCGCTGGGACCACGGATGTGTGCAGCGCTGGGACCACGGATGTGCGCAGCGCTAGGACCACGGATGTGCGCTCCCACACCTGGTTCTCACATAGCTTCTGGGGCTCAAACTCCTGTCATCAGGCTTATGCAGCAAGTGTCCCCCGTCGTTTGTTTGTACATAGAATTCCTCTACAGGCTCCAGGCCTGCCTAGGACCTCACCGAGGAAGTGAGCTAGATAGAAAAACGACCCGACGACAGGGCCCACACTAGGAAAGCAACCATCTCCTTTCGCCCTGTTGCTCCCCAGCCAGGGGAAAAAATGTTAGCATCTCATCACTAAATGCCTGTCTCTGTATTCATACTGCATGCTGCACATGCAAGGCAGGCATTGTATGCCCACGGGGGCGTTCGTTAATTATATACATGAACTGTTATACCCATAGCCCACACGGTCTTCAAAGGCGTGCTGTGAAAACAGGGAAAGAGTGAAGTTCAAATGCTGTCTTCAAATCTCACCGTGAGCAGACTCCTTTTCTTTTTCTTCTTTAATTAATTAGTTCCCCAGAGCTATGATTATAAGTGTATCCCACCACACCCAGCTGGGGATTGAACTCAGGTCCTTATACTAGTATGACAAGCACTTGAATAAGTGAGTCATCTTTCTAATCCTGGAAATAATTTAAATATGTGTATATACATATATTTAATTACATTTATTTATTTAATGACAGATATTAAATAAGTAAATATATGGCCCAAATGACAGAGCCACATATGGAAGTCAAAATGTATAAATTATTTTCGTTCTTGTTTTTTATTTTGTTGTTGTTGCTGGTTGTTTGGTTGTTTGGTTGGGTTTTTTTGGGGGGGGGGATTTGGTTTTTTCAAGACAGGGTTTCTCTGTATAGCCCTGGTTGTCCTGTCACTCTGTAGACCAGGCTGGCCTCAAACTCAGAAATACGCCTGCCTCTGCCTCCCAGAGTGCTGGGATTACAGGCGTGTGCCACCACCACCCAGCTTTTGTTTGTTTGTTTTAAGACCGGATTTCACTAAGTACTTCTGGATGGCTGAACTTTATTATATAGACTAGGCTGGACTTGAACTCACAGAGATCCAATTGCCTCTGCCTCCCAAATACTAGGATTAAAGGCACTTGCACCATCTCTGGCAAATATTTTTTTTAAAAAGAGAGTTTGAACAAATTTTCAAAGATTTATGCCTGAAGTGTATGCATGTATTCTCTGAGCTTCTGTATGCTCTGTGAGGATGACAGTAGCCATTCTCAAAGGAAAGCTATCAGAGTCTATTATCAAGGGGGATGTTTTTCAAACTTCAAGCCATGAAGCCAATAGAAACAAGAATATTTTGTATAAAAGATCTTCTTGGAGACAGTTAATTAACTTTCTGTTACTATAAAATTTACTTGGAATAAATCAATATTTAAGATACCAATAAAGCACAATATTTTCATATTTACATACCGTTTATATAGCTTTACTTTTTGTTTTAATTCTTAACCATTTTTTTTTAAAGAATTATACTTACGGCTGCTGAGTAGTGGTGGTGCACGCCTTTAATCCCAGCACTCAGGGGAGGCAAAGGCAGGAAGATTTCTGAGTTCAAGATCAGCCTGGTCTACAGAGTGAGTTCCAGGACAGCCAGGCATACACAGAGAAACCCTGTCTCTAAAGGTGGTGGGGGAGGGAGACGACATGTGCCACCACCACCTGTTAAATTTGTAAACATTTAAATAAAGATGCTCTGAAAGAAGAGAAGAAGCTTTATATAACAAACTGGGGGGGGTGTGAATCTAGAGGCACGGATCTCTCTCTCTCACACACACACACACACACACACACACACACCTTTACACAAACACAACAGCAGGGCTGTGGTGATGTGGGAGCCTGTGTGAAAGAGCCATCTGGGCACGGCAACCCCGCTGCTGGTGAGGGGTCTCCAGGGCCCAGTGCAGGGCAGGCATGCTGGGGCCGCTCCTCTAGAGGCTAAGCTGTTACCCAGAAGCCAAGGGAGAAAAGATGGGCAATGTTTTGAGTCAGTATAAAAACTGCTTTCCTGAAGCAGACTCCGAAAAGGATGTAGGAAGCAATCTGTGGCTGCCTTATCAAAAGAGGGGAGACGGGTGAAGGGAGACTAAGCCGAGGACCGGAGGAAGCCATCTGTCTAAGGAACAGAGTTGATGTCGAGTGGAAGAACTGGAGATGAGGCAAGCCGGGAAGTCTGAAGGCATTGACTCAGAAATTAATCTCTTGTATTGAACGGCTTCTTTACCCCCTCCAAATCCAGATCTGAGACAGCCCTGCAAACGGGGCAATCGATCGACCAGTGAGGATAGGTCTCCTTGCAAGATTTTTCCAAGGTCATTCAGCAGAAGTTAAAAACACATAGGTGTGTGGATGAGGCTTGCAGTTACATCTACACTGCCGCAATAGACTGATACTCTGTCATGTGTTATTTAGTAAGTTCTCTCTCTCTCTCTCTCTCTCTCTCTCTCTCTCTCTCTCTCTCTCATATTTTCATGGCACTTGCCCAACTGAGCTATCTTCCTAACCCTGGAATACTTTATTTTTTTAAATTTATTTATATATATTTAAGTTTGTTTGTTTGTTTGTTTATTGGCAGGGTACATGCCAAGTGTGCATGTGAAGGTCAGAACTGTATGTAATTTCTTTCTTTCCTTTTTTTTTTTTAATTGAGACAGGGTCTCTCTATATGATTCATGGCTGGCGTGGAACTTTGTGTAAACTAGGCAGGCCTCAGATTCACAGAGATCCATTTGCCTCTGGCTGCTGAGGGCAGGGAGTAAGACTTTACACCCCCCACTCCCAAGTTTACACAATGTGTTAATCCATTCACCTACTACCACAGCTGCAGGTTGTTTCCGGGTCTCAGCTATGGGATGTGCAGAGAGTGCAGGTGCTCAGGCGTCTCCGCGGAGAGCTGAGTCTGTGTTCTTTGGGCACATGCCTGAAGGGGAAACGCTGCACGGCTGAACCTTGAGGCCAACCAAGTGCAATAATCCAGGTACAAAAAGACAAAGATCACCTGATCTCACAAAGACTCTTCTGGAAAAGTCAAATACATAGAAACACAAGTAAGACAGTACTTGCGGGAAAGGAGAAAGAAATTAAGGGAGGTTAAATTTCACCATTTTGAAGTTAAAAAGAATTCTAGTACAGTATGAAGTCAGAGTTAATGGCATTTGTAGAAAATACTAGAATTCTTCCAAGAGAGTCCATGTAAACTCCTCTTACCGCATACAAAACGGGAGACTCGGGAAGATGACCTTGGAATATTCTGCCTGATGGTAGAGTCATTTCCCTGTGTGCATGCATATCAAAATACCATGTGATCCCCGGGCAGTGGTGGTGCACGCCTGTAATCCCATCCCTCTGGGAGGCAGAGGCAGGCGGATTTCTGAGTTCGAGGCCAGCCTGGTTTACAGAGTGAGTTCCAGGACAGCCAGAGCTATACAGAGAAACCCCGTCTCAAAAAAACCAAATCCAAAAAAAAAAACAAAAAGCAAAAATACCATGTGATCTACCTTGGGTATATATACTGCTAAAACCAAAATAATAGATGGAAAAATGTGAAGGAAGACCTATAGGTAAAACAAACTTAGGGGAGTTATCACGTTTCTAAAACAAAATTTACTATGTTTAGACAAGCTTTCTTGGATGACCAGTGCAAGGGATGGAGCCCCCAGGCTGGGGCTAACCCTGAAACGGAAGAGAGCCCTGGCTTTGATAACCAGCCCTGGATAAACCAAGCCTGGCCACCCACGCTGCTGGTCGCACGGGGAAAGGGTGGCAGGGTGATCAGAGGTTCAACATCCTCCTTGGCTACATAGGAAGTCTGAGGCTTGGCAGACTTGAGACTCTGTCTCCACAAGAGACAAGAGAGAGGAGAAAGCTGGAGTTGTAGGTTACCTGGATAGGCTCTCGCCTACTGTGTAGGAGGCATTGGGTCTAAATCCAAGGTGAGATACACGCCTATAATCTCATCATGGCAGGGGGAAGGGGAGGCAGGAGGATCAGAAGTTCAAGGTCATCCTTTGTAACACCGACGCCCAGACCAACCAGGCCAAAGACCCTGTCAACAAAAGAAAGAAAGAAAGAATGAATGGGTCTGAGTATGGTGGTTACTTTTTCCTGGAGCACTGGGCCTGTGACTAGGGTGAGGCTTCAGAGTGTCTGACAGCTCTTAATGAAGATATCCTCACAATAATCAAGTAAGCTATTTGTGTGGGGGTTTTCTGTATCCGAGGCTTTATTTTTCAAGATTAAGATCATCAAAGGTAGCTTTCTCCAGTTTTGCTGTATATGTGGCTGATGGCCCATACTCAACAGTTAAAGAAGCCCAGTGACAGATGGCTCTGGGTCACCCTTACCTTTCTCACAGCACCACCAGGAAGGAGGTGAATCTGACCCAAGGAAACCAACAAAGGACGTGGAGACCTGAACTCACGTCTACCGTCTAGGACAGGCCACCTTCTACTTAATGGCTGTACAGTGTTTTGAAAGCCGTCTAATCTCACCGTGCTTCAATTTCCTTGTGTAACAAAAGGGATAATGGATTGTTGTAAGGATTAGGTAAGTGTGTGCAATGGTACACAGTAGGTGCTTAGTAGTGCTTTACTATAATTATTTTTATGAGTCAAGGAACAGGTTGGCCAGGTTCTAGTACATGGAAACTGTGTGTGAATCTACCACCGTGCTGGGCAGTCATGCTGAATATTCCCATAGTTGTTCCATGACTAAAACAATGGTCTTTTCTCCACCTCTTGGCTGCGTTCTTGAGGAAGACAGGCCCAAGCAAGGAAGCATTAAGTCATGCCTGAGTGCTGGGAGCATGTGACCTTCTGGGGGGTATTTGTCCCTGCATATAGTTAAGAATCAGTCATCACTGAGTATCAGAGAATCCAATGAGGGACCCTTACAGTAACAAAGTCAATGATAAAACTCCTTCATTGGCTGTTCCTTTCCTTCCCCTCTGAAATGGTGGGGGGCGGGGAACATGGGACTCTCTGCAAGCAGTTCTCTCTGTTCCTTGACTGTTGAGGCCACCAGAACCTACTCTCCCTCTCCACAGACAGGTCTGGGTCACCCTCTCTTCCTCCTGGGGAACACTTGAGATGTGTGTGTTTGTCATAACTGAAAGGTGGTGTTCCTAGGGTCCATGACTCTCCACATCACTGTGACAGAATATTGACAGAATGAGCTTAAGGGAGGAGACACTTGCGTGGCTCATGGTCTGAGAAGGTATACCATTATTATGACAAGGGAGGGGAAGGGAAGGGAGGAGAGGGGAGGGGGAGGAGAGGGAAGGGGGAGGGAAAGAGAAGGGAGGAGTGGGGAGGGGAGGGAAGGGAAGGGAAGGGGGGAAGGAAGGGAAGGGAAGGGAAGAGAAGGGAAGGAAGACAGGAAGGCTAGGCAGGCATATTCAGTACTTTCCTCATTGAGTTGATAAATGATCCAGCAGAAGCAATTTAAGGGAAGAGGGCTTGGGTTGACTCCCAGTTTGATGGTGCTGACCGTCATGGTGGTCACGTGGGTGGCTGGTCACGTGGGTCTGCAGTCGGGAAGCGGGTGGGTGAATGTTGGAACCATGCTCAGTCTTCTTGTTGCTGCTGCTGTTGACAAAGATTTCACTTAATTATATGTATGCCTGTGTGTCTGTGCAGAGGTAACTGCACGTGACTGCAGGTCCCAGGGAGGCCATTAGAAGGGTATCAGCTCCAACTGTGTGCTGCTGCTGCTCCTCCTCCGGGAGAACAGCAGTCGCTCAACTTCTGAGCCATCTCTCCATACCCTGTGTTTATTTTTATTTTTTCCCCTTAATCCATGACCCCAGTCCATGGAACAGTACCATACACTGTTAAAAAGACCCACCTCAATAACCTAATCTTGAACCTCCCTGACAGACTTGCCCAGAGGTTTGACTCCTGTATCATTCTGGATCTTGTTACAATAGCAACCATCATGACAGAGTTCATGCGGATGAGAGCATGAGACTGGGACTCTTCACCATTCTGTGTGCTGGGAAGCCAAGAGCTCAGACAGAAGCAGGCAAGTCTGTAAGCCCTCAAGGTCTGTCCTTTAGTGACCTCCTCTATCCAGCCAGGCCCCACCTTGTAAAGGCTGCACAACCTCCTCCAAACAGGATTGCCACCTGCTAAACACATGAGACACATTTCACAAGTTGATCACAGCATCACGGCGCATCCCAGAGGGCATCTTACCACAGCAAAGGGCAGGCCAACAGGAAACATCACCAATGCCGAAGTGGAGGTCAGGGGACCTAGAGGGAAGGGGATAAGGAGGCTTGCGTCTGTGACCGTCCAGCCTTACCGCAGGTGACTTGGCAAGCCATCAGCTTACAGACAGAATGCTGGAGGCAGCAAATGATTATTCAACTTGCCCAAAGATACTTAGTTATTACAAAGATAGTTTTCTAAGGTCTATTCTTTGCTGGAGAGCTGCCTGCCCAACGTTTTCTGAGATCAAGATTTTTTTTTTTATTTTAAACCTTTTTTTTTAATTTTGAGACAGGGTTCCAAAATGTAGCCAAGGCTGGCCTCAAACTTTGAGTGTGGTGTGTAGTCCAGGGTGAACTTGAACACTTATCCTTCTGTCTCTGCCTCCTGAGTGCTGGGACTATAGGCACAAGCCACCTGATTCTCTGTGATGCTGTGACTGAATCCTTTGTAGAGAATAGGCAGGTACTCCCCCAGCTAAGACACGCCCTTAGTCTTACTTTAAAATTTTTTAAATTATTTTAAATTAATATATTAATTTATTATTAAATAATTTAAAATTTATTTCAATTTTTTAATTGTCTCTTGCAGTACTAGAGACTGATCCCTCATGAATGCTCAGCAAACACTCCACCACTGAGCCCCACCCCACTGCCCTCACGGGTCCCTCTAAGATCCCCAAAAGGCAGTCTGGGCCTCAAGAGATTTTGGATTTCTCATGCCCTTCGAGTGGCTCGTAGCACAGCCTCTCCGTGGTTTTCTGTTTCTGTCACCAAGATGATCTGAGCCAGCATGCAAGCCCTTTCACGTTCGGGCCCTGTCCACCCTCCAACCGTCCAGGAAGCACTGTCTCACACTGACTGTGAGCCGTTCACCAGCTCCCTGCCCTGTTCACCCCCCTCCCTGCCCCCATCTGCCTCCCCAGAGTCAAGCTTTTGCTCACTGGCTCCCATCTGTGGTGCCCTGCTCCCTGGTTACACCAGATGAACTTACAGGGAGAAGAGAGGACCATTTCTCATTTGAATTCTTGGGTCCTTATTGAAGTTGTATGAGGGAAGAAAGCCAGTGGCCGGCAAACCCATGATACATCATATCCCTTGAAAAGACAGCGTTTGTATAATGAAAAAGGTCTAAGGGTCTTTAAAATCATGCTGAGGTAGAGGTAAGGTAGATGCTTTTGCTGATTATCAAAGGTGCTTTTAGAAATGACCTGAATTGATGGTAGCCTCTCTTGTCCCCAGTGGGCCTCCCCACCAAGTATGGCATCTTCCCTAGACGATGAACCTGACATGTGAGACACACAGAACCCTGCCAAAGATCACACTGCTCATACAAAATTATGATCAGCCTCACCACATTGGTACCTTCAACTCTGAAATCAAAGTACAACGAAATGACCTACTTTCTAAATTGGGGGCAGGGGGGAGAATGCATTTGCCTTTAGAAAAAAAGCAGTCCAATAAAATATTATGTAAATGTCCGGTGGGCGGTAGTCGTAGGTAACAAAACTGTGGAGGTGGTGTGCACACACGCCAAATGTGTCTGCCCACTCTCCTTTGCTGTCTTCATGTCTGTGGGCCCCTGTCCCCTCCTTCACTGGACCCTTGACCCAGCTAATGTCCACTTGAGGGTCCAGCTCAGACATTCCTTGCTCCCAAAGCTGCTTTCACCTCACCCCTTCACCACACACACTCCTAGTCCAGGCTAGACCAAATGTCTTCTCAGTACGATTCTGGAGGTAGGACATAGAGCTAATTAAGCCCTGAAGTGAAACAGCCCAGCAGGAAGATAGCCAGAGCAGGGGTCTGAGCAGCTGTCACTGTCCAAAGGAGACAATGCAGAACTTTTCACAGTCGAGTCTAATTTCCAGTCCTGCCCATCCTAAGCTTCTGACCAACATCCAGTGTCTACAGCAGGCCAGGACATGAGAGCCATTCTGCTCCGACTCTCCCTTCCCCCTGGACAGGCACCAAGCCCCGCTTGGCCTTGTGCACCAACCTCCTGCTGGGTGCCAACAAGTCTCTGTCTTGTGGCCTGAATCTAGTTTGAGTTTGGTCAGATCAGTGGAGCCATGATCTCAGTTTCCCCCTCTATAAGAAGAGGAAGAAGGGGGAGGGGTGCCAAGTTCTCAAGGCAGCCCGGAGTTTCACCCACGTGAGTGCCTGTGGAAGCCTTTTGGAAGGCATTAAATGCTTCTGAAGGAGTGGAAGAGACTGTTGTTTTAAAACTAAATGAGGACAGCCCAGTGCTCTGGGGTTTCCAGTGCGATGCCGTGTAACCAGAATAACCAGATTGCATGTTATGCCTCTACACATACGTGCACGCGCACACGCACACACCCTGACTGGAGAATGCATCTTTGGGGCCTACCCGAGATGCTCTGAGAGATGATACACAAAAGCGGCCCAGAGAGGGTGTTTAAGAGCCTCTTCAGGTTTAAGGTAGCAAAGCTGGAGAAGAGAGATTTCGGGGTCCAAATCCAGGAAGTGTTTCCTGTTTGAAGGTACTGCCCAGTGCTCTCATGAGTAGCTCCCCAGGGCTAGGCCCTAATAACACAAGATGTCACAGGCATCCATTTGAACAGGAACAGCCCGCTTGGGGATAAACTATTGTATGTAAAGCACTGAAGATCAGCAATCAGCAACACACTGGATGACAGAAAAGCCTGCGGCAGTCACTGAACCCTGGGGAGACAAGCTCACACAAGATATATGAGATGCAGGCTGTTTACACATGAAACTATTGAAATAGGACTGCATATTATCTTATACATAATTCACATGAAGAATATGATGTCTTTATTCCAGATGGTTTTTTTTAGAAGGCCTACAAGTTGGAGGAGCCATTGTGTTGGCTCCATCGTGAGCTCCCTTCTCAAGTGGGGCTATCTGTCTTCTCAGCCTCATTCCCAGTGGAGAGCACCACACTCTGCACAGTGGTCAAAGCTGATGAAAAATAAAAAGAAAGAGTTGGAAAGGAGGAACAACAAAATGAATCAACTAGAACCCTCAGAGCTCCCAGGAACTAAACCACCAAGCAAAGAGTACACATGGAGGGACCCATGGCTCCAGCCGCATGTGTAGCAGAGGATGGCCTTGTCTGGCATCAATGGGAGGAGAGGCCCTTGGTCCTGAGAAGGCTCGATGCCCCAGTGTAGGGGAATGTCAGGACAGGGAAGTGGGAGTGGGTGGGTTGGTGAGCAGAAGGAAGGAGGATGGGATAGGGGGTTTTCAGAGGGGAATCGTGGAAAGGGGATAACATTTGAAATGTAAATAAAGAAAATATCTAATAAATAAAATAAAAAGAATTTGAAAAAGAAAAAAGAGTTGGAAAGATTGCTGTCAATAATGTCAGGACCTGCTTTCAATCCCCAGCAGCCACATGAAAAGGCTGGGTGTGGTGGTGTGCTCTTGTGATCCCAACACCAGAGAGGCAGACACAAAAGGTCCCTGTGGCTCACCGACTAGCTAGCCTAGCTGAACTGCCAGGCCTTAGCTCAGATCAGGAGTGCAAAGGGATATCAGACTATGTGTATTTGAATGCACACACTGTAGTGGCAGCCACCCTGGTGAGCCTGCCCCAGCTCTCCCAGTATCAACCCTTAGACACCCTACCCCGGCCAACATCCTGAATCTTCTGATCAATATTTCTAACATTTTTTATGGATTCCAAAATGATAGTATTTCTTGTTTTTGAACTCTTACAAAATGGCTAAAAGTTTTACAGTGGTGGCGCATGCCTGTAAGCCCAGCACTCTGGGAGGCAGAGGCAGGCGGATTTCTGAGTTTGAGGCCAGCCTGGCCTACAGAGTGAGTTCCAGGGCTATACAGAAAAACCCTGTCTCGAAAAAACCAAATCCAAAAAAAAAAAGTTATACATATTTAGTGTATCCATACTGATGAGTTTAGACATAGGGAAGTGCTGCATGGTATTGATACCACAGCTCTGGTACCAAACAGCGCCAAATCTTTCCTTGCATCATTTTTCTTGTGTACTGTGACAACTTATTTAATATCTCTCTCTCTTTCTCTCTCTCTCTCTCTCTCTCTCTCTCTCTCTCTCTCTCTCTCTCTCTCTCTCTCTCTCTCTCTCTCTCTCTAACCAAGATTTCACTATGTGTTCTAAGCTGGCCTCAAATTTATGATCCTCCTGCCTCAGCTTTCTGGGTGCTAAAATACGGTTGTTCTCTCCTCTAGACCTAACCTTACATATATTTTTAGAAACTAAGCTCAAGTTATCAAGTTTAAACTGCAAGTGCTTTTAGCTCTGAAGCATCTCTCCAGCCCCTGGCTGTAACACACTTTAAGGTGCACATAAGGCCCACACTGCTGGCCATAGGTTTTAGCTCGCTAACAGTTCTTTATCTCATGTAAGTGAAACTTCACACACACCAAATGATAAGTCCTCCCTGCCCCAACCCCAGCAGCCGCCATTCTAGTCCGTGCTTTTTATGAATTTGGTTCTTTTATATGCTCTTAGTAGGTGGATTTACTTTTCTGTGTCTGGTTTACTTCACTAAATCTAATGCCTTCCAGGTTTATCCACATTGTTGCTAATGGTAGTGTCTCTTTTTCTCTCTCTCCTTGTCCTTTTCCTAGCCCAGGCTGCCCTTGACCCACAATCCCCCTGGTTTAGCCCCTTGAGTGCTAGGATTACACGGCAATTTGCTTTCCTACCTTTTTTTTTTTGTAAGGCTGGAAGATATTATATGTATCCCATGGACTTTTATGCATTGACTCCAAATCTTTGCATGTATCTTTAATCCATTCATATACCTGTGTAGATGGTA
Source organism: Apodemus sylvaticus (assembly GCF_947179515.1). Classification (NCBI taxonomy): domain Eukaryota; kingdom Metazoa; phylum Chordata; class Mammalia; order Rodentia; family Muridae; genus Apodemus; species Apodemus sylvaticus. The sequence goes on along the minus strand of NC_067474.1, from coordinate 69,193,614 downwards.
CTGTGGTGAGAACAGAACACAACTGTTATCTCTTTGCTTGTCGCTGGACATTGTGCTTAATTTCCAGTGTCGTGCCATTTACCTGAGTATTCTTGTATCCCCCGGGCTTCATGTAAGTATATGATAGGATGCTCATAGCTGGCCTCTCTTTTTTTTAAAGACTTATTTATTTATTTTATGTATATGAGTACACTGTAATTGTACAGATGGTGGTAGCCTTCATGTGGTTGTTGGGAATTGAATTTAGGACCTCTGCTCGCTCCAGTCAACTCCGCTTGCTCTGGTCAGCCCCACTCGCTCCGGTCGGCCCCTCTCCCTCAGTCCTGCTCACTCTGGTCCAAAGATTTATTTATTATAAATAAGTGCACTGTTGCTGTCTTTGGACACATCAGAAGAGGGTGTCAGATCTCATTACAGATGGTTATGAGCCAACATGTGGTTGCTGGGATTTGAAATAAGGACCTTCGGAAGAATAGTCAGTGCTCTTACCCACAGCCCCATAGCTGACTTCTAAGGCAGTGAAGCGTTCACTGTTGCCTGTGACATACAGGTTCAGAATGCCCCCAGCCTTGCCCAGCAGTCCCCACCGAGGCACTTCTCTGTGCACCATTCCCAGATGCCGCCTGGCTTTCCATGTGTTTCCTTCTAGAGTTTTGGCCTCCCCCCCCCCCCCCCCCGCCCCCTGGTCTCCGGCTTGTTCTGCTTTTCATTCCTCTTCTCCTTTGTGAAAACCAGACTCAAAGCCTCACCTCCCTACCAAATTACCAGTTCTTCTGTGCCTTTGGGCTTCATATTTGCAAAGGTCAGATGCAGGTAAACACTACTTCTGCCACCTTCTGGTTTTGTGATTTTAGAGTTCTACATCTCTCTGATCCTAGATCACCAGCCTTAAAACAGAGTGGAAATGACCCCACGCCCTGAATGTTTGCTGAGGCCAAGCTTGTCTTCTCTGCTACATTCTGAAACCTGTAAAATGCAACGTCATATCAAGATTGGAATAGTGAAATTTGGAATGACATCATCCCACGAAGGAGGATTACGTGATGCAATGGATAATCAAGACGTAACACAGGCTGTACACAGAAGACCTGCAGTGATTTCTAGATGTTAGGATATGCACACCTGTAAGCAGGAATCATTGTGTGTGTGTGTGTGTGTGTGTGTTCATGTGCATGCAGGTGCTTGTGCACACATATATATATGGTGGATGCCAGAAATGAACCTTGAGTGTCTTTCTTCAGGAGTCCTATATCTTGTTCTGTGTGACAAGATCACACAAGGACCTGGAATCACCAATAAGGCTAGAATGGCTGCCTGGCAAACCCCAGAGAGCAACCTGCCTCTGCCTCCTCAGTGCTGAGATTGTGATTACATGCCACCAAACATGTTTTGGTTTTGCATTTTGTTTTGTTTTAATTATTATTGGGGCCTGAGAGATGGCTCTGCAGATAAAAGTGCTGACTACCTTTCCAGAGGTCCTGGGTTTGAATCTCAGCACCCACACGGTAGATAACAACCGCCAGTAACTTCAGTTCTTGGAAGATCCAACTCCTTCTTCTGACCTCTGTGGGCATTGCATGAATGTGGTGCACAGACATGTATGCAGGTAAAATACCTGTACACATAAAGTAAAAATAAATAAATCATTTAAAGGTGTTACACTTTTTATTCTTGAGAAGTTTGCACATGTATACAATAAATTATAATAATATCCATGGCCCACTTTCCTTCTCCTCCCCCATCTTTCTCCCCCAACCTCACTGACAACTTAATGTCTTTCATGTCTTGTTTCCCTCTCCCTCTCCCTCTCCCTCTCCCTCACTCTCTCCCTCTCCCTCTTCCTCTCCCTCTCCCTTTCCCTCTCCTTTTCCCTCTCCCTCTCCCTCTCTTGATAGCCCACCTGGTCTAATAAGTGCCTGTTTGTGTGTGCATGGGTGCAGGGTCACCCACTGGAGAATGGGAAACTTCCCAATGGGAACACCCTCAAAAGAGAATAATTCTCCCTCCATCCAGCAGCAGCTGTCAATTGCCAGTAGCGTCTCAGTAAGGGGTGGGAACTAGAAATCACCTTCCTCCATCCCCTCATCTATGCCAGAATTCCAGCTGGCTTCATTTCCTGCAGGCCACCACAGATTCTGTGCAGAGTTCTTGGGCGCAATGGCCGTGTCATGCCCAGACAATAGCATTTCACAGCACCCCTCTCCCTCCTGCTCTTACATTCTTTCTGCCTCCTCTTCTACAGCGCTCCCCAAGCCTTGGTGGGGGAGGGGAGGTATTGATAAAGATGTCCCATTCAGGCTAAGTATTCATCTCATATTCTTGCCATGTTGACCAGTTCTAAGTCTGTGCACTGACTGCTGTCCACAGTGAAAGGAAGCTTCTCCAACTAAGGTTGAGGGCAGTCCCATGTAAGCATAAATATTCACAAGGCAATTTGATAGAGTGGCCATTCAGCATTCTATCCGAGGACCATGGCCTTCCCAACCGTGAGCTTCTGACCAGGATTACAGTAACCAGGTCTGAAATCCCTCCCCTGGTGAGCAGACCTCACATCCAATCAGGAAGTGGTTAGCGACCCCGTACCAGCCATACCACCACTGAGCCACTAAGCACATCTTCCTAGACCCCCCCCCTCCACTGTTTTTAACTCGAGGTCTGGGGGAGCAAACTCAGAGCTTGTGCCTTGAGTGACAATCACTTTACCAACTGAACCATCTATCTCCTCAACACAGTCACCCCTTAAAACATCAACTTACAGACAAAGAAACTCAGGCACCGAGCAATTATATACTTTGGCCTATGGTCAACCTGGATCTTGACAAACTCAAGCCTCTGGTTTGTTTGTTTCGTTGTTGTTGTTTTAAACTAAGTTTGAAAATGAGAGGACAAAAAGAAAATGCTATAGTCCGAAAGCACTTTTTTTGTGTGGCCATGTTGATTGTCTACCTGATCCAGACACCCGTGACCTGACTTGTGCCTAAGTGTGTATTTTGTTTCTACAGTCAGAAATTCCCGGATAAAAAGAATGGCATCTTGATCACTGGTGAATAACATTCTTTCAACATAAGCTAGGCAAGGGTATATATCAGCATGCACATGAAGAGGGAGCAGGAGAACAGAGCTAGCTGTTCGGTGTAGCCCAAAGAAAAAGACCAATGGCTGGGGAGGTAGGTTTGAGGTATGTACCAAGAAGAGCTAGTGAGACAGCCCCAGTAGATGGCTGAGGAAAAGGAGGGAGCTCCTTGTTCCTAGAGGAGTGTAGGCAGGAATAGATGTGGATGACGCAGGAGGTATTCCTAGGCCTGGAGAATCTCCAATTCTTTTTTTGTTTGTTTTTGTTGTTTTTTGTTTTTATTTTTGTTTTCTTTTCTTTCTTTCTTTCTTTTTTATTTGGGTTTGGTTTTTTTTTTCTTTTTCTTTCTTTCTTTCTTTCTTTCTTTCTTTCTTTCTTTCTTTCTTTCTTTCTTTCTTTCTTTCTTTCTTTCTTTTTTTTGGTTTTTTCGAAACAGGGTTTCTCTGTATAGCCCTGGCTGTCCTGGAGCTCATTCTGTAGACCAGGCTGGCATCAAACTCAGAAACCCTCCTGTCTCTGGGATTAAAGGCGTGCGCCACCACTGCCCAGGGAAAATCTCCAATTCTTACACTCCACCTCAGGTCCAAGAATTTCTGCCACAGGATTCTAGCTTTATCGCATTCCAGGAGGAAGGTGCTTTATTGCTGCAATGTGTGTGTCTATTGCTTAATTAATTTTTTGGGTTTTGGTTGTTTTTCTGTTGGGGGGGTTGTTTTTGTTTTTGTTTTGCTTTGTTGTGGGTTTTTTCAGACAGACCTTCACTGTGTTGTCTAAACTGTTCTCGGACTGTAGGGCTCAAGTGTCCTTTCTGCCTTGAGCTCCTCTGTGGCTGAGACAACACGCATTTCCATCCAGCCTCTCCTGTGGTTTGGAGGCACTAAGTCTCCGTGACCTCTTCTAACAGTCCAGCTCCCCTGAGAAGTTGGTGCTAACACAGAACTAACCACAAAGGATGCTGTGACTAACAGCACCGGTGAGAGCCAACCAGAGAGGGCTGAAGAACCAGGGGAGCTCCAGGGATCGGAAAGGAGGTGGAGTTATCTATAACGTGTCCAAGAGGCCATCAAGGTGGCTCGGCAGATCACTCGCCACACATGCCTGATACTCCGCATTCAATCCCTGGAACCCACAGGAAGCAGCCAGACGAAGTGGCAAGAATCTGTAATTCTTGTATTCCTAAGGCGAGATGCAAGGTGGATGCTTGCAGGTCAGCTACCCTGGAGCAGCTTGGCAGAAACGGTAAGAGAGTCGCTACTTCAAGAAGGTGGAAGGAGAGAAATAGCTCCTACTGTTGTCTTCTACATGCATAACATAGCACATAGGCACAGGCATGTACATACTGATAGATAGATAGATAGATAGATAGATAGATAGGATAGGATAGGTAGATATGCTCATGACAACAATAATATTAGTAAATAAAATTTAACAACAAGAAAGAAATTGTGCCCAAAGAGACAGACTCAGGAATATGCAAGTCTGGCTTGTGTGAAAGAAACAAAGAAGGAAGCCTGGGCAGAGGCTTCCTTATCAAGCCTGCCACCCTCTCTAAAGAAGCTTCAGACAGTTTGGGGAATGTGGTCCTCAAACTAATATGGCTAATCTCAGAGGCTCTGTATGTCCTGGTAACATAACTGCCTTGGCGTGTTCACTGTCCTCAGCCAATGGGAAGCAAGTCAGGGGAAACCTTAACTGTGAGAACTTGGGGTGGGTTTCAGATCAGTCACCTGGTACGTTACAGTCACTGTCCTCATCATTGGAAGGAAGTCTGTGCCTTAGCCTAATGCCAGTCCCTAGTCCCCCGGACAACTTAACTCTCTCTCTCTCTCTCTCTCTCTCTCTCTCTCTCTCTCTCTCTCTCTCAGGCTACCCTTGTACTTCCATCTCCCCAATGCTGGAACTACAGGTATAGGGCCCCACACCTATATTTCATGGGTTCACTCCTTTTGTGAGAAAAATACATTTGGCCCATGAGTACTCAACATGATTTATAAAATGAACAAATGGAATTACAGTTTCTAGGTGTCCCCTGAACATCTTCACACAAAGAGAAAGGTAAACCCCATAGCCCTAAAAGCACACTTGTGACACCCCCTCCCAGCCCATCCTCTGATCATGCACTGCGTCTGCTTCAAGGGTCAAGCAACTTCACAGGCTTGCTCAAGAAGCTTCTTGACCAACAGTCTAGCTCGAGACAACTAGCTGTCTTCTTTGCTCAAAAACCTGGGGATGTTTCAATCTTCTGTGAGCTCACATCTTGCCAGTCTTGGGGTCAAGCCAAGCCTCTTAGACTACCTAGCTAAGCTACTCTGTCATCTTTTCCACCTTGGATGCAAGGGGCAAGGGAAGCTGCTGTCCATCTCATGACAGGAAGTATGCATAAATGAAGAGTAAAGACCATAAAGGTCTGGATCACATAACTAACACACGCCCACATTTGGAGCACAGGGGCAGCACTGCATAGAAAATTTGATAAACAAAGGTATTATATTATGTGCTCTCCCCAACAAGTTCATTTTGAATTTGTCCTAATTAGAGTACTTAAGGTGTTATGATTTTGTTTTTTGGGTTTTGTTTGTTTGTTGGCAGGAGAATTGAAAATGTGATCAATTAAGTCACATTATGTAATACTGGAGTACAGTGGCTCCTCACCCAATGGTTTGGTTGTTTGGTTGTTTGGTTTTGGGTTTTGAGACAGGGTTTCACTTAGCCCAGCATAGCTTCAAACTCTTTAGGTAGCCAAAGGATCTTAAGAATTCTCCTGTCTCCACCAACCAAGAACTGGCATCACAAGGGTGAGCCACTGTACTCAGCTGGACGGCTATCTTGTATGTGTGTATTTGTGTGTACACATGTCTGGGCAGGTGCACTCATCCATGTATTCATGTGTGGGGACCAGAAGTCAATATTATATGTCTTCTTTAATTATTCACCACCTTTGTGTTGTTGTTGTTGTTGTTTTGTTTTGTTTTTACTTTGGAGAAAGAGTCTCTCATTGAACCTGGTTTGGGTTGGACTGGCTGGCCAACAAACCCTCAGAATTCTCCAGTTTCTATCCCCTAATATTGGTGTTATAGACACATGCCACTGTAACAAGCTTTTATACGAGTACTGGGGATTCAATCCCTGGTCCTCATGCCTGTGCCATATGCACCTTACTCACTGATTAGTCTCCCTAGCCCCTTGACTGGTGTGGGTGTAATAAAGAAATTTGGGTACTGATAGAGTGCCCTACAAAGATGAAGGGTGTCTTCTATAAGCCAAAGAAGACCGAAATTCACTAGTAAAATATACGGCTGGGGAGGAGCATGCCACAGGCTCCCTTGTGTTTTTAGTGGGAACCAACTCTCCTGGCACCTTGACAAACCCTCCAGCCTCCAGACCCATGCATCCCTTCTGTTTAAAGAACCCTGTAAATATTTGTCATATCATCTCCAGAGAACTAACACAGGGAGAAAAAAACAAGCTAACATGATAATCACCTTCAATATTTACTTACCAAAGAGCCCTAGATGATTACCTTGAAGAAATTAATATCACTAAGAGGGAAGGGAAAAAAAAAACAGCTGCTTATCAGAAGACCTATTCTGATGGGGCAATACACAAATGTTTTCAAACAGCTGGTACCTTGTGAGAAGAGGCCCCTGTCAACAGGATATTCCTGTTGGCATGGGACTCCTTATTTGCCTAAAACAACAGAGCCCCATTTCTGCAACAGTCAACCTATACAAACAAGGAAATCTGGAGAAATTAGAAAACGCAGACATCATAGAAAATCCCCTGGACACGAACGTAGACGACACTGGCAGAAGCACAACACAAACACCCAGGAGCTTACAAAAGCTTGCCCTTTGAAAGCTTGGGCATCTCCCCGGGAACGGTGCACCGGAGTCCCTCTAAAAGGAAAAGCACAGAAGGTCAAGGCTGGAAGAGAGCTTAGGGATTATCCATCCTGTCTTCCTGGTTGAGGAAACTGTCTCCCAAAGAAGGGACATTTGTCAAGTCACCCAGCAGCAAATGACTGATGAAACTCTTGTCCCTACCTTTTCTGACTTCAAGTTGATAGTCCATCCTTCTGTCACCCCTCTCCCTCTCTTGTTCCTGGACAGCTCTTTCTGTGCCACCCCCACCCCCTTCCCCCGTTCCTAGGTTCTACTTGTGCTTCTACTGTTCCTAGCTCTCTTGCAATGCTGGGTTCCCACTTTCTCTTCACGCCCTGAAGTGTGTGAGAATACCTCAAATTTATTCCAAGGAGCTGGCACTCAGCATGACAACGTTCTCCCCAGAAGGCTAATCTGTCTCCCTGACAAAAAACTGGTGGCCTGGCGCCTAAGTCTTCCCTCGGTGACTCTCTTTGTCGCTAGGACTGTTTCCAAGGGGACCCGTATAGCTGCAGTGGTGTGTAGGACTGTAGAGCCTTGGGGAGAGCTATAACAGTGTCCAACACCCATCCTACACACACCAAGCATTCACACCTCTCATCCATGGCAGGTACACACACACACACACACACACATATACACACACTGCACAGATGTGGTGTGTTATTAAGAGAAGAGGGCCCCTCACCCTCATTCTCTGACTAGACCCCATCCTAACCTTAGTCTGCCTACTGGCCTTCTCTGGGTTTCATTGGCAACTCCTGATCTCAGGCTATCTGGATGCACATCTGGTGCTTCAGCCAGGGCTTACTGCTTATCTTAGCACCTCCCAAGAGCCTGTCCATAGTCTTTCTGTATAAACCACCACTTGCTTGCGATGCTGTCTGCTTCTTACATCTGGGCCTCTGGGTAGCCATGAGATCAGCGTAGTGGGGTCTGCCAGGCTAGTTGTTGGGCCAGCTTCATTTACTCCTTCCCTTTCCATCTCCTCTTGGAAGGGAGCTGCTGAACCACTGATCTGCTGGCCTTCCTACCTCTATCAGAAACTCTTTTGATATTCCACATCAATGGACTGGAGCCAGTGCACCCAAGCGAGAGAACGAGGCAGGCCAGTGAGGATACAGCCAGTGAGGACAGAGCACAGGACAGCTGTTGATGCTGAAGGATGTAAGCATGTGGCTTCACCACACTACCATTGCTTTTACTTTTTGTGTATTTATGAGAATTTTCATAATAAAATATCTTTTTAAAAAATGAAAGAAGAAGAAGAAGAGGAGGAGGAGGAGGAGGAGGAAGAAGAATAATAATCCTCTTTTGGTTGTGCTTCTGGTCCAGAATCAAGTTCAAACATCTTGCCTTGACACGGGAGTTGTTTGTTATCCAGCAACCCAGGAGCCTGCACGCTCCCTAATCTTCTTGGGCTACTGTCCTGTTCTTTCTTACTCGCATCGATGGTTCTTTCTGAACCCTGGCTCTGAGCAGCACTGGCACCAGGAGACGTAGAAATGTAGAAATCCTAACCCACTAATGCCCCAGGACCACTGGGCACTGGGACTAGCAGTGTGGCTTTTAGCAGGGCATCCAGGTGACACTGATGTGAACTACAGCTGGAGAAGCCTCCCACTCCTCGAGGTGCTCTTAGCCAAGCTCAGGAGCTCAGTGTTTATGACAACCTCCCCAACGCCTCAGCTCCTGGAACTCTGAACTCCTAGACCTCTGAACCCAACACAGAGATCTCCTTCATGCACTCTGTTGGTATCATTTTCTTCAAAAGGCCAGAGGAACCTTGGCACATTTAAGTCTGTGTTTGCCCCAGTACCCGGACCAAGGCCTGAAACAGGATGAATGTGCCAATAAATAGTACTCTGGAGATTTGTTAAGCTATGATTTGCAAAGTCCATTAAATTCTATAACCCTTGACCAAGCTCACGTTGTGGGCAGCTAAGGAAGGCATCATAGCTGTTTGCTTCTCAACTTTGCTTCGGTACCTTCCCCCAAGTCCCTGGGTCCTTCCTGCTAAACCTCAAATGACCAGAACGTCTATGAAATCTCCAACTTTTCATCTATAAGCTTTTGCATTCAATTCCCTAATAAATCGTTTCTCCCCTCCCTCTCTCTGAGAGGGTCTCCTGTAGTCCAGGCTGGCCTTGAACTCATCTGGAGCTGAGGATGATCTTGAACTCCCGACCCTCCTGCATCTACTTCCTGGATGCTGGCATTTCTGCCTTATACTACTGCTGCTGGTTTCAATCCATGCTGGGGATTAAACCCAGGGCTTGTCCACGTTGGGCAAGTAGCTCTCTACTAACTGAGCTATGTATCCAATCCTATTTTCATATTTAACTATAGCCAGATCTATAATAAAACACAAAGCACACTGCCTTAACTCTTGAGCTCTCTTACTAGCCCTGGAATTTTATTTTTGGTTGCAAATATAAGTTATATATTTGTGCAGGGTCTATTCTAGTGCTCTGATTTGATTCTTTCTTCTTTTTTTTTTTTCATTACAAGCATACAGGGTTTATAGTCCAAATTCTACCCCTTCCAATGCCCTGTGAATAACAGGTTTTTATGCCTTTGGGTCAGAATGATGTCAGTTGAACCCACTGTAATTGTTTCCTTTAGAAAAGTGACAATACTTTTGAGAAGAAGTGGAGATAATAGAAAGGGAACTCTGCTTGGCTTTTCCTGCTCTGTTGTACTGACTAAGAGCTGACTAGATCAGCACATACAGTGTCCTACCCAGCAAACATCACAAATGAACTACAGTGGACGGTGAAACTCAGCTGGAAGGAAGTTGAGTCCCTTGCTCAAGGCTGTGTATCAGGCTGGTGTGGTGCCATTGTTCATGCAATTGATGTCCCAGCAGTGCAGTGAGTGCATTTACATTTGTGAGCATGAGAACTTAATCTGCTTCCCGACTACAAAAGCAATATGACCTTCAGCCTCAAGGTCCTGCCACCACCTTCACCGTCTAAGTGGGTCACACCGGTTAACAGTCAGCGAAAGTAAAAGCTTCTGTTCTTGAAAAAAAACAAACATATAGTAGTACTGAGTAGGCTCATTCTGTGACAGTGTTTTGCTAGTTTGGTGATTCGAGGCAGGCAGGAAGGATGGGCTTTGGCTCACAGTTCAGAAGAAGACAGTCTATTGTGGGGAAACGGCATGGTAGACCACTGATTAGAAGCAGAGAAAGGTGATGCTGGTGATCTCTATGTAGGCCGAAACCATGACATAAGTTACTTGAAAGTAATTTAAATTTACTTGAAAGCAAGGTCCGCGACTCTCCAAGTATAGTCGCTGTATCCCTCCTTACGAAGGCAAGGCTGCTTTAAGCGATATGCATGTCACCTTCGAGACTCCTGTCTATAAAGGGTTCTGTGCTCTGGGGTTTCAAGCCTCCCTGGGATCTCTGCATTGTGTTTCCCATGGATGGGGGTGGGGTGGAGATGAGTGTGATAGTCACAGCAAACACTGATTTCAGGCTTGCTAGGATCCATGCACTAACTGCTTTCAAACACACCGTATCTAGAAAATGATATCATCTCTACATTGCAGAAGAAACAAGCAAAGAATCAAAGCCAGCAGCTAATGAGCTGTGGGGCTTGGGTTTCAGATCTCGGAGTCAGTATGTTGAAACGTCTGTTACTGCCCAGAGTCCAGGTGCCGGAGCTCTGGAGGTGCCCACATCTTGTGGGAGTACAGAAGTCCCTTTGCCTTCTAGCTCCATGTGTGTTTATCTTCCCTTTGTATCTGTGGATTATAAACAACCCGTGCAGCCTTTTCTCCACCAGGTTATTATTCAAGTTCAGCCTGTGTTGTGCCTTGTAAAATCACTGTCCCTTGTTTGGAACAAGATCAGGGCTCAAGTCTTTGATCTACCACTTGGCCCCTCTGTGACACACTATGCTGTCCTACCTTCCTCCTTTCAAGTAACAATAACATGGCTGTGCATGGTGGCATGTGCTTTTAGTCTTAGCACTCAGAGGCAGAGGCAGGTGGATCTCTCTGAGTTCAGGGCCAGTCTGGTCTACATAGTGAATCCCAGGACAGTCAAGTCTATTATATGGAGATACTTGAAACCACCACCACCACAAAAGAGAGAGAGAGAGAGAGAGAGAGAGAGAGAGAGCGAGAAAGAGAGAGAGAGAGAGAGAAAGAGAGAGAGAGAGAGAGAGAGAGAAAACAGAAGAATGTGATTCTACAGCCTCTTCCATAAAGCTCACCAACCCAGATGCATCCCAGAATACTGAAGGTCTCAGGTTTCTGAGAGGCAACAGGTACGCATACTATATAATAGAGCATTGCCACTGAAGTTCAGGGCAGTACCCCAAATATCAAGCACCTTACTGCTTTTTCACATGGAGCATGAATATTCACACTGGCAGAGACATAAAGAGATTCATGTTTCCCCAGAGCAACCCTTATCACCCAGCACGTTACGAAAGCATTCTGGTTCTGGCCGAGCTTTCGGGAATGTGAGATGCAGAAGCTGTGGACGCAGAACTGCCTCCGCCTTCAAGGGGTCCTGCCGGAGCCGCACGCGCTCACAGGACAAGACGGTGCTTTTTTGCAGAGTCTGTGGTCCACAGGAGACCCAAAAGCACGTGACAAGAGGTGGCTCTTCCTTCACCCCCACCCCATCTTCCCAGTCTGGCCCGTTTCTCAAGCCCACCCCCCACCCCCACCCCCCACAAATCAGACCACCTCCTCTGATTTGTATATTTGAAATCTACCTTCTGCTGATCCTAGGCCTGTTATGTCTATATGTTTAGGATGGCCTTGAAATCCTGAACCTCCTGGTTTCACCTTACCTATGCTGAGAAGAGAGCTTCGTCACCCTCAGCTTTGACTGAACTTCACATCCTCCTCTATAACTGGAGTCTTTCCAGATAAGCAGGGTTGTTTGTATCTGGATATACAGCTTTCGACTCCTCCCCCCCCCCCCCCCCCCCCCCCCGCCAAATCCATGATTTTTTTTTTCTGTCACAAAATCAAAAGTGAGCTTGCACGCACACAGAACAGCTTTGTGGATTTCTGCCTGTCCTATCCTGTGCCCCATGGTTAGCTGGTCTGGGCCATTTTGTTAGGGGTGTTGAAGGTAAGCTTGCTTGCAAAAATGTGGTCAAAAGCTTGGGAGCGTTACAAAAAGGTGGGTATGATTATGTCTCTACAAGATAGCCCACCCACACAGCCCTCTGCTACTGAAGGGTGGCTAAGGGAGAGTGAACCAGCCTGGCCCATTAGTCCCCTGGGGAACAGCCAATTGCAGGTCCCTCTAGACTCTGGCACTTCTCTGTAATCTTGCAGCTCCACACATGTTTAGGGAATGCTACTGGAAGGCACAGAGGTGTGGGCAGGGCAGAGGCAAGGCGCCATTGTGTACCTACTTCAGCTGGCGGAGCCTTGTTTTTGCTGTCATGACAATATTGCATCATGGAATGGGAAAGGCCCTTCCCTGATCTAAGCCATTATTATGTGGGTCCTATTCTGGCCACAGACACCACGTGGGTAGTCAGGCCTCCGCTGTTATTTCAGCCTCAGGGGTGAAAACATCCGAACAGTGGAATCTTTTTTGTTCCTGGCTCCAGTCTCGGAATGTACAAACTTTGGATTCACCGACTTCTCCACAAATCATCACCCCAAGCAGAGGGCTCCCAAAGCACCTCTATTTTTTCTGCGTCTGGCTCACAGCTGGGATCCTCCCCACCACCCCACCACCCCCACCACCCCCACCACCCCCGCCATCATTTTATCACTTGTTCAAGAAAACTATGGGAATCCAGGCGACTGCTGACAGCACAGCCCAGATGGATTGAGTGATGGCTAAAAGAAGGTAGCAGTGGGAGCCGAACCCCCAGGGCTACAGGAGGTCCACGGAGGCATCTGAACCAGCATGGCCTGTCCTGCCTGCGCCCCTTGTGGCGCTCGCTGGAACTTCAAGCTGGTATCATGGATGACTGTGATGTGGCTCTGTCCCCGGCTTTGATGGGGCCGAGCGGGCCTCTTCAGAGGAATGCAGACCTGTCTGCACCCGAAAACCAAAACCGTGTCCAAGGGGCGGGGCTGAACGGCTGGAAGAGAGGCCTCACCTCACCTGGGCGGACGCCGCTTCTGGAATGAGACCTGGCCGAGTGGGCGCGGGAGGTGGCTCCAGGCCCCGGGCCAGCACGCTGCTTTCCCACGTGTGCACAAGCAGGCCTCCTCAAAACAGGTCCTGGGAAGCAACCAAGAGGCCTCTGAAGAAGGCAGCATGTGTGCCTCGACCCTCAGGCAGAGAGCCCAAATAGGATTTGAAGATCCAGTCCTGAGAGATTTCGAATCTAGAATCCTTTCTTCCAACCTCTGGCAATTATACTCACTCTGGTCTAGTATTACTAGCCAATAGGGATCCATGGTTAATGAGGACTTGACATGTGCTTCTAATCTGTACTGTATATTGGAAATATAATATGGGTAAGGGGGGGAGTGTGATTGTTTGTTTGTTTGTGGTACCAGATATATGGAACTCCGGACTCACGCATGGTAGGCAAGCACTCTACCAGTAGGCTACACCCCTGTTTTTTTCTTAAGTAGATATATTAAGACATAGTCTCATTATGTTGTTCAGGTTGGCTTTGAACTCACCATCCTCCTATCTGTTTCCCTAACACAAAAGAAAATAATAATAATTAGAGATTATTCAGTAATACTCAGTTTTATTAGTATTTTTGTTTGTTTCCTGTGTTAAGAAAACATAGTTAATTCTACTCATTTCTTTTTTTCTTTTTATAGTGTACATTCTGAACGTTGAAAATGGCACCTGTATTTCTATAGGAAGCCTTAGAGTTCTCAGTTCTCCCAAAGAGCTTGCTCCTGGCCCCAGGGCCTTTGTACTTGAGCTTCTATCTAGAATGCTTTTAGTTCAGCAGAAGTTCCTTCTTCCTTGTTATTCAAATCACAAAGTTCGAATATCCAGCTCCTTCCCTCTTTCCTCATACCATCCGGTAAAGGCCAGCAAGGCAGGCGGCAACTCCCCAGCCTTACCCTATAAGTCCCCTGAGAGCAAGACTTAACCGTTCCTGTTAGCTCAGTTCCCCTGGTCCCCACAGTAAACATGTGTTGAGTGGATACTCCTAGGAGTGACTGCGTCAAGCACAATCTACTATGAAGCCAAAATGTCTGGTTCGGACACCAGGGTTCTGGGTTGTGAGAAATGGAGAGAACATGAACTCCACCTGAACAGCCTTCCCTTTTGCCAATATCCAGCTGAACTTTGGAATGAAGGGCTTACAACACGACTAGAAGTGGTGCTTGCCTTGAGTTCTGTCCTGTGAGCTTAGAGAGGTGGCTGTCTCTCTCAGAGGCCCAGGGTCCCCTAAACATTGATGTCTAAGGGCCCTTCCTCCCCAAATGTGAGGATTAGAGATTGTTTTTGAAGATTTAGGTCTCTCCTGAGGGCAATTTACTCTGTGATGCACTCCTAAATCGCATAGCTGGCATTGTGAAGTCTCCATTAACTACCCAGCCAGAGTGCTCAGGGCTAGAAGTGTCCTGGTTAATTTAATTTCCTGGCTGAAGATCAACTGCAGGGAGCATCCCTATTTGAAAATACAAATAGTATATGAATCCATTCGCCAACACTAAAAAGCGACTTCACTGGACAAAAAAATACCTATTCTTAGAAAATAATTTGGCATTGTTATCTCCTCCTGAGAATTAAAATTGAGCCCTGGGATTGGGTAGGGGAGACCCCGTGAGAGTTTGCCTGGCTGTGTTGGCACAGCTGTATGACTTTAAGGCAAGCAGAGCTTCAGCCTGCAGCGGATCAGTTTTCTTGTGGGGGAAACTGGGGTAAGATGACACAGCCTCCAGCATGTCATCCCTTCGTGTGGATGAAGGCCGATGATAAGAATCAAGTGTTTAGCACGGAGCTAGTGTGTGGCAGATGCCTGGCACTTGCTATTGTCTGCAATGTCTCGGAGCAGCACAATGTGACCCAGCCACACATCTAATTAAAGGAGGGTGAGTGCCAAGACAGGGCTAGCCTCTGATCCTGGCTTCTCTCCAACATGCCCAGAAGCCCCCACACAACCTCCCTTACTCCTTGGCCTCAGTTTTCTCTTGGGTAAGATGGGGGGTGGGGGCACTGACTCCTCTTCCCACTTCATAGGTTGGAAGCCCATTAATTCGTCACATGTCTTGGAGTTTTTGTTATGTTTGGTTTGGTTTGGGATTTATTTTTGTTTGTTTGTTTTTTCTTCTGTGGATCTTGGCCTCAGCTAGTCTAGAGAGCCAGGCTCCTTCTCCCATAACCAGTCTGTCTCTATTCAGGGAGCTGCATAGGTGCCCACCAACCGACCTCCTGCCTAGCTCAGTAGAGGTTATCAGTCAGCCAAAGCCTGCCCTGGCAGCTGCGGCCCACACTGCCTTCCTTTGGGAAAAGCTGTCCTGTGACGCCCTCTGGAGGAAGGAGGCTTTTTTCCTTGTGCCACCAACTCCTCAGGCCCAACCTGGGCTCTGGGAACTGACTCACTGACTCCAGCCAGGCCTGGAGGAGCAGTGGTAGGTCAGCAAATGTCCTTTCCTGGACCCCAAGGTAGACAGACCATCCTTCCCAACTTTGCATCTGAAGTCATAGGCAGGCATTCTCCCTGACTTCCTGTTTCTAGGCCTCTCCTACCAGGGCTTTCCAGAGTGGCCCACCCCTGCCTCTGTTTAAACTCTTTCTCTTCTAGGTACCCAAAGCCTTCAGGGAAGGTACTTAGATGGCCCTGGGTGGAGACTCACTTCCTACTGTGACCCACTCTCCTTTACTAACTGTTGACCAAGTCTTGTAAGCAGAGCTACCAGATTTGTTTTCTACAGCTGCTCTGTGCGCTCCCACAGTTCCCAAAAAGCTTAAAATGAGAAGGTTGCCAAGTTGAAATTGATGAGTGTATAATTAAATGTCTACAAAAGGTAACATTATGTCAACTGTCTTTGCAACTTATCTCACCTATTAGATAGCTATATATATATAAAAAAATCTCATTTGATATGCAAAGTGGGTGAATTTTAATGCCTATGATAGGATGTTGGAGTGGGGCCTTGTAAAATAACAGTGCCCTGGGGCCTCCAAGGTCAAAAGCAATCCTGGCCCTTCCCACCCTCCGCCTTAGCCTTCTAGAAGCACTCCCGGCTCCTCTCACTGATTCCACTCTCCCCAGATTCCAGGCTTTGCACCTGCAGTTCCTCAGCTTCTCCCAATGCCTTCTTCACAGCTCACCTTCTCTTTCTTGCCTGGCTGAGTCCTAGGATTTTTACAGTAGACATTTCAGAAGTCGCTTCCTCTGGGATGACCCAGTCACGATCCACACAGTGAGCCCCTTTGACTCTCACACCTGTGAGTTATACAGCCAGGCAGGAAACCCTGCACCTCTCACCTCTTCCTGCTCACCTCTTCACTGGCTCAAATCACCCTGATGACAAAGACTGAGTCTCATTGAGCCTCAGTGTCCCTGGTACCTGATTCAGTTCCTGGGCCATGGTATCTAAGTAATGGCTGGTGCACGTCCAAGGGTAAAGAATGATAGATAGATGGTCAGTGGGTGAATAGATAGGTGGGTAGGGTAGATGGGTGGATAGAGGGATGAGTCTATGAATGGGTGAATGGAAGGCAGGGGGAAGAGAGGGAGAGAGGGGCAAATAGATTAATGTGTGGGTGGATGGGTGAGTGGATGGTGGGTGAGTGAGTGGCTAGATGGATGGATAAATGAGTGGGTGGGTGGGTGGGTGGGTGGAGGATGGAAAATGGATAAATGCAAAGATGAATTGATGACTGGGGGAAGAAATAGGTAAGTGAATGAGGATGGATGAGATAGATGAGGAATGGATAGCTGAATGTGTGCTTGTGTGTGTGTGTGTGTGTGTGTGTGTGTGTGTGTAGGGATATATGAGGGTAGGTGGGTGTGTTGGTGGATAGACAGAGTAGAGAATTCTAGCATTGATTATAGGAGAGGGGATTCATTGTCTCCTGGTATCTGAGTTTTCTCCCTTATATACTGTCAACTGGCAATCTGGGTTCTTCTGAATCTGTGTCTTCAGGGAGCAGAAGAAGTTCACGCTTCCACGACTTAGGCCATGACCTTGGTTGTGTTCTTCTTCTATATTGTGCTTGCAAGACTAGAAGGACCTAAACATTTTTACAAATCATAGAATTATAAGGGATTAAGCAGGACAATGGGTGGAATTTGGCAAAAATGACCCGATCTGTGTAAAGACCAGGACATGGGGATGAGCTGACCATTATGGGATGGAGGGGATAAGCTTGTCTGTCTCGATGCATGTGGTAGACGACTTTGTTTCTAGTTTTGAATGTGTTTGAAATTTTACACAATACTTTTCCTCCCAGATTTTGCTAACTTTTTCTTTTGGAACAGAGTCTCATGTAGCCCAGGCTAACCTGAAACTCACTATGTAGCCAAGGCTGTCTCTGAATTTCTGATCCTCCTGTCTCCACCACCAAGTGTCAGGATTATAGGCCTGCCACACCATGTTTGCCTCTCTCCCCCCTCTGTCTCCTTTCCAGTTTGCTCATGTATTTTGCTCATTCAAAGTCAACTGCTTAGGAACCTTAACTTGTGATGACAAGTTCCTGTCATCATGGCCAAATGATATAATGGAATTACGCAAGGACAGACCACCTCTTTGGTCATGTTCTACTGGTTAGAAGTGGACATTAGCTCCTACTGGCACTCAGGGCAGGAACACCAAAGGGAATCATGAAGTGGCCTTAGAAATATAGCCACATTCACTGCACCTGTAATACCGGGTTTAGGAACAAACTTCTGCCTTTGGAAATTTCAGTGAGAGTCAGTTAGGTGGCTGAGACCCTAGGCACTAGATGTCACAGCCCAAGCCCAGGAAATGGGAATCTGGTTCCAATGCTACTACTAAGTCACTGAAGCAACTCAGATAAGATTCCTTCCTGTCCAATATCTCATCTTCTAGTCTGACCTTTGCTGACGGTTCACATAAGAAGTTCTGGGTGAGACTTTCAAGACGTCTACACTCATCTCCCCACATGTGCACTCTAGCTTAAAAAACCCCGGATCCTGCTTGGCTGGAGCTACACATACAAGCCCCTTTTCCAGCAAAGTATTTGACAACCCAGGACTTCCACCTGGGTGGAACTGCATGTAACCACTCTCTGAACAAGCTTCTGACCACTCTGCCCTAAAGGGGCAACTTCTTAGTTACTCCCCTTTTATGAACGAACAGATCTTGGGGGATATCTTAGTACTAGAGGCAGTACCAATCCAGTCTGGATTGGTTTGGGGGTACCTACATAGCAACCAGTGTCTAGTAAGCAAACATTTAGAGAAAAAGACTTGTTTAGTATCTTATGCTTATTAGGCATGCAAATGATTAAAATCAGATGCACCATGGGGCGAGACAAGCTTGGTGAACAAAGGTTTACACAATAAAAATCTGTCAAAAGAAAATCCTAAACTCCACCCCTAGAAACACCTCTCCTTTTCAGGACTTTTTTTTTTTTTTTTTTTTTTTTTGAGACAGGGTTTCTCTGTGTAGCCCTGGCTGTCCTGGAACTCACTCTATAGACCAGGCTGGCCTCGAACTCAGATCCGCCTGCCTCTGCCTCCCAAGTGCTGTGATCACAGGCATGTGCCACCACCGCCTGGCTTCAGGACTCTTAAAAAAGAAGCCCCAGAGGTATCTGGGACCCAAGTCAACCTCCCTCAGGCCTTATTCTTCCCTTCCAGGAACCTGGACCTTGGCCTTTGAATAAAACTTCTTGCTATTTGGCTATCTCTGTGCACTTCTTCAACTCTGAGAGCAAGATGCCAAGAACCTGGCAACAGTCCTGACAGAGATATCAGTAACAACTTCAGATCCACTCCCACATGACAACAGGCTCCTTCAATCCCCTGCCACACAATCACTGAACACCGAACGCCGAACGCCTCTCACTAACTAACTAACTAACTAACAACTAACTAACTAACTAACTAACTAACTAACTAACGCAGAGGACGTGCCGCCATATGCTGTTTCACCTTTGCATTAACACAGGAACATGGACTAACATACAGTGTCCCTAAACAAGGGGGGGGGGGACTGAAAGGCGAATAGAAATGCTAGTTTCAATCAGGGAACGAGCACAACTCACAGCCTGTGATGTGGACGGTGATGTGGACGGTGAATCCCCCTAATTCCAGCAGCCATCAGATCAGGGAGGAAAAGCCATCCTTGACGCATGCAAAGGTATCCTTAGCTTTTCCTTTCCCCAGATTTACGATGCCATTCAGTCTAAGAGGCATCGGACCCAGCCTTGATACTGCTTTAAAGCTTCATTCCTCCTTTAGAGAGAGTAGACATATGAACCACAGAAAATGAAATCCTAGAGTCTTAGCGGGTCATTTTCCCTCTTTGCTTTCTCCACTTCTTCTTGGTACCCCTGCAGCTTTCTGCCCGCAGTCTATTCCTTTTCTATGATAGTAAAATACCTATACAATGTATCAGTTTAACCTTCTTTTGATACATTTGTGTCATTGTATATGTATCAATATTATCAATAATTTCCTGACTTTGTTCCCCTTCCTGAACGCTTGCTGGTCTCCACACAGTCCCTGTAGATGCCACCCTTACTTTCTATCACTGTGACATCTGCCCACCCTGTGTGTGTTTCCTTACATATTCCCTGGACTAAGCCAGATTAGTCAATGGGTTCTCCAGGGAGGCAGGGAGGATTGAAAAGGAAACAATTTGACAACACTAAAACAAGACCCAAGCCAGTTCTTAAAACAGGTTTATTTTTTTTCCAGTCTGCTTTATATCATTCTAGGTACATACAAAGAATATGATCAGTCCTGAGGCTTAAACAAAGTAGTCAAGGAACAAACAAGGCAATAATCAAAGTAATCAAACAAGGCAATAAACAAAGTCCCTGGGTCACGACGGTGTTTAGTGGTTTATCAGGACGACCAAGACAAAGAATACAATACATTCCTCAACTGTATTTACCTTGAGCCTACTCTATTTTCCTAGCCCAAAGTCAAATTCCAGCCAAATTCCTAGAAGTGGCCCCAAAAGCTCTCCACATTCCCCTAATGACGACTCTGATCTTCATATAAATGGAGAAACAAGCCTTGTTTGGTTGGCTGCTTTCACTGATAATAATGTATTCAAGGTTAGCCAGGTTATAGTTCCTCCTTTGCCGGGAAGGTGGCTAAGGATTAAATACAGAACTTTACACATGCCAGATAAGGATGACCTCCACACTACTTCATTCTTTTTTGAATTCATTAGGCATTAGGGATCCATGCCACATTTTCTTGATCAGCCCATAAACACGTGCACTGCCTTGACTCTTCTCTATTGCTGTGAGTGTACAATTATCTGTTTTGAGTCTCTGCTTTTAGGGGTTTTTTGTTGTTGTTTGAGGGTTTTTTTTTCCTTTGTCTTTCTTTTTTTTCCGAGACAGGGTTTCTCTGTAGTCCTGGCTGTCCTGGAACTCACTCTGTAGACCAGGCTGGTCTTGAACTCAGAGATCCGCCTGCCTCTGTCTCCCAAGTGCTGGAATTAAAGGCATGTGCCACCACTGCCAGGCGAATCTCTGTTCTTATAACTTTTGGTGATCTCACCAGATGTAGAAATTGCTAGGTCATATATAATTCTATATTTGAGTTTTCTAAACAAACAAACAAACAAACAAACCACCTGCCATCTCCATAGCCGCTGTACCCAAGAGACCCCCAACTCAATGTTTTTAGACCCCTAAACAACTAGCCCAGCACAGAGTAACGAGGCATGGGGCGCCCTCGTTTTTTCCGGGTCTTACATACCATCTTACATTCTCCCCATTCTGTGCTAGAAATTTCTTCACATCCTTGCTAATGTGCTATTTTCTAGTTTGATTTGGGCTGTCACTGGGGTCCTTCCTCCCACCTTCCTTCCTTTCTTTCTATTCTCTTGCTTTTGTTTGTTTATTTGTTGTGGTTTTTATTTGCTTTTTAGAGAGGGTCTCAATATGTAGTCCTGCCTAACATGGAATGTTCCATGTAGATATCTGGCCTTGAATGGGAGGCAATCCTCCTGCCTCTGCCTCCCATGTTCTGGGACTACAGGCATGTGTCACCAATCCAGCTGCTGTAGATTTGGGAATTGCTATTTTATTGTATTAGCGGATTCTCATTTGTATTATTTCCCTCGACATGATAAAAACTCAGGTCCCCACACTTTGTTGAACTCCACCACTGGGACCTGCTTGCCCACCAGCAGGGCTTGTCCTCACCAGGTGGGACGATGCTGTAAAGAGTCCTCTCCTTGTGTATCGGGAGCTCAAATCCCTATTTTGCCTCAGGAGACTCAGAGGTCTGAGTCTGGCTGCTAGCCCCTGCCAGGGCTATTCCAGAGGGGAAGGCTACTTACTGGCAGTGACCAGTTCTACATGCAGCCTCTGAAGAAAAGTGACAAGAGGCCCATGCAGGCAGCATGGCACCTTGGCGTGACACCCCAGGAGGGTTATTTTCAACAGTACTGTCATTACGCCCTTTGGAACTGAGATGAAATTCTGAAATTCTTGAATGAATTTCCCTCGTGCTCTGAACCACAAGAATGTACATGAGTCAGTGGTGCTACATGATGGAGCTCTTTGGGACACTGAGGCTTCCAGGGTATCTTTTCAGTGAACTTGATATATCCTTGATATGCTGTTGCTTAGAAACAAACACTTGTGTGAGGTATACAGTGTCTGTCTTTTCCATGCTTACAATCAGAGCGTTGTGTCGGGCTGAGGGTAAAGCAGATGGGATTGAGATCCCAGGACATCTCAGAGGCACGGACTCTGTGAAAAGGCATGGAGTTTAAAGAAGCTCCCAAATGCCATGGAACCTGGGAGTTCCTCTCTCCACATTCACCATCTTCATCCCCAAAACAAGAGGATGCACACTGCCGCCTTGGTGGGTCTTATTAATTCGATTTCAACGGCCCAAGTTATAAACACAAACATGTTAATTTTGTTGGGAGGATGACACCAACAAAAACAGTCTTTCTTGTTTGCTATCCTTTATCCTGGCCTAATCTTGCCAAGGATGCTGGTGAGAGTAGAACTCAGTCTTTTCTATCCACCCCTATTCCTGCACCTATGTGTAAACACACTATTCTGGTTTCTGTTTGTTGGTTGTTTGTTGGCTGGTTGGATTTTTTTGTTTGTTTGTTTGTTTGTTTGGTTGGTTTGGTTTGGTTTGGTTTGGTTTTGGGGGTTTTTTGGTTTTTTTTTTGTTTTTTTTTTTTTTTTGTTTTTTTGTTTTTTTTTTGGTTTTTCGAGACAGGGTTTCTCTGTGTAGCCCTGGTTGTCCTGGAACTCACTGTGTAGACCAAGCTGGCCTCAAACTCAGAAATCCACCAGCCCCTGCCTCCCAAGTGCTGGGATTACAGGCGTGCACCACCACGCACGGCTCCATTCTGTTTTCTAAACACAAATCACAATATCTCATTGTATACTATCTTACAATTGACTGTTCTCATTTATTCTTTTGTTGTTGTTGTTTTGTTTTGGGAGGGCGGTTTTTGGATTTGGCTTTTTGAGACAGGGTTTCTCTGTATAGCCCTGGCTGTCCTGGAGCTCACTCTGTAGACCAGACTGGTCTCGAACTCAGAAATCTGCCTGCCTCTGCCTCCCAGAGTGCTGGGATTATAGGCGTGCGCCACCACCGCCCAGCTTTTTCAAAGTCTCATTACTCATCTCTCTCTCTCTGTCTCTGTCTCTGTCTCTTTCTGTCTCTCTCTCTCTCTGTATGTCTCTTTCTCTCACTCTGTGTGTGTGTGTGTGTGTGTGCACAGCAGTGTGAGTGTTTATATGTATGTGTGGATATGCATTCTTTTTTTTTTGTATTTGGTTTTTTTTAGAGACAGGGTTTCTCTGTATATAGCCATGGCTGTCCTGGAACTCACTCTGTAGACCAGGGTGGCCTCGCACTCAGAAATCCGCCTGCTTCTGCCTCCCAGAGTGCTGGGATTACAGGCGTGCGCCACCACTGCCCTGCTCTGCATTCTTTTTTTAAGACTTATTTGTTTGTTATATGTGAGCAGCTGTCTTCAGACACACCAGAAAAGGGCATCAGATCCCATTACAAATGGTTGTGAGACACCATGTGGTTGCTGGGATTTGAACTCAGGACCTCTGGAAGAGCAGTCAGTGCTCTTAACTGTTGAGCCACCTCCCCAATCCGTGGATCTACATTTTTGATGTGTGCATGTATAGGCCAGAGGTAGATGTACAGTGTTTTGCTCTACCTACTCACTCTACCTTTATTTTTAAAGACAGGGCCCATCCCTTAACCCAGAACTAATTCATCTAGACTTGCCAGCCAGCTAGTCACAGATATCCTCCTGTCTCTGACCCACAGTGCTGGTAACTCAGGAGCACCCTGTTAAAAACAGCTTTTTCCATGAGTCCTGGGCTCTGACCTCAGGTTCTTGTGCTCAAACTGCAAGTTCTTTTCTCACTGAGCCATCACCGCGGCTGCTAAGCAGAGTGTTGTTACCACTAGCATATTCATTTTATAGCTGCATAGTACTCTGCCTTAGAGTACTGACTTAACCATACCGCCAGTAGACAGACATGTAAGTTGTGTATTCGTTACTTTTGTGCTGCTGTGATTGAGTACCCTGACAAGAAGGAACTTAGGGTTTAGTTGGCTTGCAATTGAATTGCCGGAGAGTGGAGCTCATGGTGACAGGAAGACCCGCAGCAGTCAGGAAAGGCATGAGGCAGAGGCTGGAAGCTGGCTGATCGCATTTCGTCTGCACTCAGGACACAGAGAGAAAAACAGGAAGTGCACTAGGATATAAAACTCCCAAAGTCTTTCTCCAGTGACAATGTCCCACACTGTCAGCTGGGGACCAAATGTTCAAACACATGAACTTACGAGGCTTGAATTTGTATTCAAGCTTCAAAAGATGACTGTTATTCACCATTACGGCAGTGCTAACATGAAATGTTTAATTATTCTGCTTAAAATAGATATGGAAATGTTTCTTTAAGTAGAATATATAAAAATGCTATTCGGAAATGATGAAGGCATTTTTTAGAAAGTCAAAAACTACTTTAGGCAAGTAGTTTACCTTGGTCCTGGATAAAACTGTTTGCCTACAAATCCAACAGTGCTGGGCAGAGCAATGGACGCAGTGTCTGTAGGGATGGATCAGGTATTAATGTAAATGAGCTGAGATGTGGGTGTAGATCAATTAGGGGAGGCCAGGGACAGGGTGAGCAGCTGGCCACTCTGCTCCTCTGTCTGTGTGGCCTCTACTCCATTACAGCCCACCTCCAGGACATAGGAAACTGTCTGACAAATACTCCATGATGACCTGAGTCTTTTAAAATGTGAGCTCTTCAGGGTATCCAGTTTTTGTCCTTGCTACCGTGCATTCCTGAAATGGTCCCCAGAGTGCTGCTGTTGGGAAAGTGTGGGGTCTAGTTTCTTGTGGGACACTTACAAATCATTAGTTATGACAATCTCTCTCTCTCTCTCTGTGCGTGTGTGTGTGTGTGTGTGTGTGTGTGTCTTTACTCCCTCCACCTTCTCCTCCCTCTCTCCCACTCTGTTAAACTTTCTTACTACATGGTAAGTGGTTTTGCTCTGCCACATGTTCCCCAATATAACATATTCCCAACAGGCTGGAAAGCAGTGGGCTCCATAGTTCATGGGTCATAAGCACCTGAAGCCAAAATAAAAGATATCCTCTCTCTCTCTCTCTCTCTCTCTCTCTCTCTCTCTCTCTCTCTTTCTGTGTGTGTGTGTGTGTATGTGTTGTACAAGCTTGTGTGAGTATGTGTACTTGTGTGTGCACATTGAAACCAGAGAGCAACAGATATGTTCCTTACAAGAGATCCACCTATTGTTCTGCGACAGCCCCTCAAAGGCCTCCAGTTCTCCAAGTAAGTTACGCTGTGTGGCCTGTGAGCTTTTCTCCTGCCTTTGCCTCCACAGCTCTGATATCACAAGCATGTGTCACTGGGCTGGACACGGGAGCTGGGGGTCAAGCACAGGTCACGAGCCTGTGTGGCAAGCACTTACCCACTGAGCCGTCTCCTGCCCCCATCACCATCCACACCCACTGAGCCGTCTCCTGCCCCCATCATCATCCACGCCCACTTCCCATGGCTCCCTGCTAGGCCATTTCTGCTCCCGGGCCGGAGCAAGGATTCTTCACAACTGGCTCGTGGATGCCTTGGCAGAGGGAAGCCCGAGTTACAAAGTGAGTTTTCAGTCTTCACAGACCTCTCCGCTTCCAGGCTCAAGCTGTTTCTCTGCTAAAAGCACTGGGTCTTCTCAGAGGGCATCGAGCTGCACATCACAGAAACACCTCCACACAGGCTTCACAACCCAGAGCTTTCCTGCCCTAGGGTATGTCAGGAAGTCTGGAAGCTGCATCCCAGAGGAAGCTCTACACGCACTAGGGCTACTGTCTCTCCTGTTCTACCATTCTGAACATATGACCCTCTTTCTCAGGCTCAAAGGACAGCTGTAGAGCCTCCAGGCAGGAAGTGGAGGGAGGACAAAAGATAAAATCATAATCCAGTTGAGCCTGTTATTTTCTTATCAGGAAAACAAACAAGAGATTCCCTGGAAGGCCCACCCACTCTCCTCAGTGGTCCCCTGAAGCCCTTGAGTGCGTGGCAAGTCGCTGCCCTCTTCACACATTTCATGGCTGCCTCCAATCATCAGGGTCTTATTAGCACAGAAACCGGAGATCACATGGAGACTGAGTGAGCTTCTAGAAGTGTCCCTCGGGCTGAAGATAGCCCTTTCCTTTCTCCCGGTGACAGCACATTTGTTTTAAAGTGTTATCTTTCTCTTCGGCAACAGGCCAGAGTCATATCAGCTTGAAAACTGAAACTCTCCACGTGCTCACGCTGCCAGATGCTGTAAGCACAAAGTCTGTGGAAAACACATGGTGAGCAAGACCCTCGGGCTCTACACAGTGGAGTGGTATTCCAGAGCTGAGAGGTGGTGAGGGAGAGAGTGGAAGATGGCGTCTAGTCCCACACTCCTCACAGGGCCCAGCACCCGTCCTTCTGTTTCTCTGTGAGACATGTTTCTCTCTCTCTCTCTCTCTCTCTCTCTCTCTCCCCTCTGTCTCTTTCTTAGTGGACCTGGAGAGCCTCTTATATCCATGCTATTGAGTCACATCTCTCCATCTGCTTTCTTACTTTTGACTTAAAAAAAAAGTTTATCGTAACATAAAGCACAAATACGGGGAAACCACCGAAAAATGTTGATTTATTAAATTATCATATTCCACCTGGAAACTTATTCCACCTAGAAACAATAGTGTCTCAGCATGGCAGGGTAACTCATACCTGCAACCCCAACACTTAGGAGGCTGAGGTAGGAGGGCCACCATGAGTCTCCACCTAGCCTAGGCTACAGAGTGAGTTTCAATCTAACCTGGGCTGTTACAGAGTGAGACATTGCCTACCCCCCAAAAAGGAGGAGACAGGAGTCATGGCTCAGTGGGTAAGAGCACTCGCTAAGCAAGCATAAGGACCTGAGTTCAAATCCCATATACAAAAGCCAGGCATGGCTACCCATGGCCTGTAAACCAAGCTTTGTGTGGGCACAGACGAGAAGATTCCCTGGGGCCTGGTAGCCACCACCATAGCTCTAAGTGCAGAGACTCAAACTACAAAGCAGAACACCTAACATCTTCCTCTACCTTCTATCTCATAGATCACACACACACACACACACACACACACACACACACACACACACACAGCAAAACCCTCTCACAGTGAACTGAGCCAGATGAAGGTCAAGTGCTTACCCTACATGTAGCATGTAGCTGTATCCCACTGTGATAGAGCCCTGAAGCAGCATCACTTGGGATCTGGTGATGACAATGGCAACAGAAGTTGGACAGGCCAAGTGTATCTTATTCCCTCCCCTAGACCATCACTGTCCAGTAGGTCTTTCTGCTTCCCTGTGTCCCACTTCTGGGAAGAAGGCAAGGGCTGGGCATTCTGGGGCACAGACTCAGATGGGAAGTGCAGGGAAGGAATTTGGAGAGTTAAATGAAGACTGCCATTTCAAAAATCTAACCAGGGCTTGAGGGGTTGCTCTTAAGTTTGACTAGATGTGACCCAGAAACACCCTGGAGTCCAGGTCTGTGATGTTCTAGGAACTATTTCTAGAGATGGCACGGGGTCTGTCCGATGATCCTGTTTTTTCATTGTTGATTTTTTTTTTTAACACGATTCACTTTGTATCTCAGGCAAGTCATGAGCTCACTGTGTAGCCCAGGCTGGGGCCTCAAACTCACGTATATCCTGTTTTAGCCTTCCAAATACTGGGATTAAATGTGCATGTCATCCCTGCACGGCAGTTGTGGCTGCTGTGTCACGTGTGTGTCAGTAGACGGCAGAGAGGAGGGAAGCTATGTCTGTGCTCAGTGTTCAGACCTGTGAACATCTGAATGATTAGTAGTAGCCCTAACATTACCTTAAAAAAAAAAAAACCTAGCCTGAGACAAACACCAATCTAGTGCCAGGGGTCCCAGACAGGGTGCTAGCTTGAAATGACCACCAGTCTTGGTGCATGGCTCTGTAGCTGCAGGGATATGTTAATACCAAAGCCAGCTGACCCTTCCTGGTCTGGGCTGCTGCCTATCTGAAGGCTGTGCAGAACTGCCCTGTCCCCCTGGGCATTGTAGAAGATTTAGTCTTGGAGCATGAGAACAGGAACGCTGACCCTACTCCATTGCTAGACTTGCCCATGATCAGCCTCAAGGATATTAGCATGGAGAACTGGCACTAGCACTTGTCTCCCATGTGGTAGTGTGGTTGAGAAAGAGAGAGCCTCCTCCCTCCTCCTCCCTCACTACCTAAGACAGGTAGAAGACCTGGCCCTGGGGTCATGAGAGCAGGAGCGCTGGCCCTGCTCCTCACCAGCAGGTCAGCACGAAAAGGGTGAACCAGCCCCAAGGTTGAGAGCCTGAGAGCGTAGGACCCGTCACTTAGGTGCCGTGTGTTGACATGGGAGAGGGAGCCGTGCCACCTTCCTCTCTCCCTTGGCCACCACGGCAGGCAGGAGACATGCCTCAGGTTATCAGAGTGAGTGAGAGAGCTGGCCCTGCCCCTTACCTGCTGTAGTGCTTGGGAGAGCAAGCCCTGCACCTCACATGGGCAACACAGGAGAGCTGACCTTGGATGTGGGGTTTCTGAATGAGCTGGCCCCATGGGCTTAAGCGTGGGAGAGCCGGTCCTGCCTCTGCTGTTTTGTGATGGTATAGGGGAGGAAGAGATTCCCCTTCCCATCCTTTGGCCTTCGTCACTGGTGCTGGGTAGGAAAGTTGACCCCAACAGGGTCATGGGATCAGGAGGGTTGTCCCTGTGCCCCCTTGGTCACGCCTTGCCTGGGCATCAGGGTAGAGCGGCCCTGGTTATGGGTTTTGCTGGTGAGTCATCCCCAAGGGTGTGAAAGTAGGAGAGCCAGTGGGATTACAAGCTTAGAGACCTGTCAGGTCCAGATCCAGGGCTTTGTATTGGTCCACCCCAACATCTGCCCGTACATCGATGATCAACAGCTGGAGTGCATGAAGGGGCTGGTCCTACAGATCCAAAACCACAGGGCCTCCATGACACTGGGCAAACACAGGATATCCTAGAGGTGTCCCCGTGGGGTTCCGGGATTGATAGAGTAGCAGAAGCCAGAGGCCTTGTACGAGACTAACGAGTCAATGAACATCGGCAAGCAAAGGCGTGTGGACAAAAGTGTGTATTGTGGGACACAATGTGATACATTAAAGCTTCCACGATAAGATTTTCCCCTCTGTTGGGGATGGGGGAAGGTTTCAAGGGCAGAGGGCAGGTATTAGGTGAAGGGGAGATCAGTGGGATTAGGGTGCATAATATGAAATTCACAAAGAACAAAAAAAAAGGTTTTATAAGTATACATCATCATAGCCACCTCTATCAATTATGTTGGTTTATCTATTTTTAAGGCAGTCTATAACAACTCAGGATGGCCTTAGATTTGCTATGTAGCTGAGGATGATCCTGAACTCCTGGGTTTCCTGTCTCCTTATCTTGAATGTGGACATTAAAGCTACAAACTTCCACATCTGGTTTATGTGGCACGAACTGAGGCTTACACCCAAGGAGGGCCACATGCATGCTATGCAAGTCCTCTACCGACTGAGCCACAACCCAGCCCCTTCCCAATTATTTCCCAAGTATTTAATTCTCTGTCACATAGTGCTTTTTGTTTAAAGTAACTAGTGTGCTATAGCTGAAGCTGAAAGGCCAAATCTTTTCCATTCTGACTCTATTTTAGAGAACCTGAGACCTAAGTTTGAACTCAGGTAAACTTACAGGCCAGTACCTAGCATTCATTTCCAAATTACCTCCCCAACAAAACCCTAAACTAGCTTCAGTCTCTAGGGTAACCCCAACAAGACCTGGGTCTCCAGGTTACACCCCCAACAAGACTAGCGTGTTCAGGTTATTCCCCCAACAGACGTTACAAGCCCGACCCTGGTTACAAGCCCGACCCTGCCTAACGACCACCAATGCAGAGGGAAGCAGACATTAAGTTTATGATATGACTCTCAGCACCAGACAATTACGTTAAAGGCCGTGGTAGTGAAAGAATAGAAAATACAGCCTAACTCCAGCCTTCTAAGGAGCCCCAAACACTTCACATTCCAGAGCCCGCCCTTTGTTCAGAGGTAGGCAAAAAGGCCTTGAATAGGTGATCCTGGCCCCATAAGGTAACTGGAAATGAGCTAAGCTTATCTTGCTTCTGTAAACTGCTTACGCCATTACCCCTATCCAGGAGTTCGCGCAGCTACAGACATCCAAGAAAATAGGAAACTAATTGGGCCACTGAGCGCGGGCTCTAATAATTCAAACTGATTGGCCTAAAACCTATGGAGTGGTACAAATCAATTGGCTCGCTCTTCACGGGCTCTCCATGCTAAGAAATGATTGGTTTGTGATTCGCATGCTTTGTTGTAAACTTATAAAAGCTGTTGCAATTTAGCACTCGGGGTCCACAGTCCTCTAACCCTGCGCAGTGTATGGCTGTGGAACCCAGAATTCTGGAATAAAGAAATCCTCATGTTATTTCATCGAGACCATTTCTCAGCGAGTGATTTGGGTGTTGCCTTCCGAGGCATGGGGTTCTGGGGCACCCTCGGTTTTTTGGGTGGTTTTACAGTAGCTCTCTATGAAGCCTCACCCTATAGATATTCAGGGGTCCTCATCACCAAAACTGTCCTATGTGACAGTGGTGCGCTAAGGGGCCAGAGCTAGCTTGAATGAAAAGGCCGGATTCTGTGCATCGGATTGTCTCCTGTGTGTTTTGGGGCGATCGCTAACACTACAAAGCCATATGGATGCTACTGGATTAGAGGAGAGCTATTGTCAGGTTTCATTATCCAAGATTACGTGCCATTTTCTCAGGAAAAGGAAGAGTATGAGCGAAACCTGCTCCTACAGGCCTGTAACCTCAGCTACTCAAGAGCCTGAGGCAAAAGGATAGCAAGTCCCATGTTACCTGGATTGTGGGGTGAATTCTAAACCAGCCTAGGGAACTCAGCAATGCCATACCCCCAAAAACAATAATAATAAATATTAAGTAGCTTCAGATAACTGGGTGATAGAACGTGTAAATGCCATGTTTGATCTTTAGTGCTTCAAACTAAAAGAGTGTGAACCCACAGGATACTAAAGATACTTTCCTTTTCCCGGCATACTATTACGAATTACAGAGATTCCAAAGGTATCAGGAACACTCTGCTCACTCTAGCACCTGAAACAGAAACCTCAATCTATTTGATGTTTGCTGCCATTTTTAACCCTACACCCATGGCAGGCATTACTAGTTGATCATACACTCCTTTGTATGGAGACCAGGTACCGGCTCTATCTATCTTTGTCCAGCACCTCAAGTGGCCACTTTCAGTTAATTGGATTGGGAGGCCAGAGTAAAACAATTTCGTCAGGCCTGCATAAAACAAAGATGAGTTTGAAAGTGTCAAGGCATTTAGAAGGCTCATTATTGATTTGCCTTATGAGTGCTTATGAGCAAGGATCTCTGCTGAATGCTTTAGAGAAATCCAATCTTTTTTTTCAGTGTTGATTCGATCTCAAGAAGCTTCTGTGAATGATGATATTACAGGATATGAAGGAGTAACACGGAGATGTATCCGAAGTATCATGAGGCATGAGTGTGTCCTGCAAGCTGGCAGGCCAGAGTCTTGGAGGACGTCTGAGCTTTAAAACTGTGTAACTTGGTGAAGGAAGAAGTGGAAGAATGGATTCTAGATGGAGAAGGGGAACTGACAGAGCAAACACCTAGAGGGCAAAGCAAAGATCTCGGAGAACCGAGGGGAGAGGAGGTGGCTCTAGCTAGGGGGGAAAAACAAATGTAGCAAAAATAAGGTTTGAAAAGCCCTCGGTAGGTGGAAGGTCACCTTGCCGCCTAGGGTTCCCGGCCTTGAATACCTAGCTTAGGGTGACAGTCATGGTGTCAGAAAGCCAGGGTGGGGCTCTTGACCGTGCACTTAGGAACAAGGCTTAGAGGCTCACTGACAGGCTGTGAGGTTAAAGCAAGAACCTAGGAGAAGCTGCCCCAGGGGATGCCGTCTCTGTGTGTCAGCCCAGCTCCAGCCCCCAGACGGAGGACAAACCTGCGCTTGAAATTTTAATACAGAGATAGTTTTGAAATTTTTGGTTAAATCTACTAAATTTATCATCGCAACTTTTTTTTAAAGAGAGGGTTTATGTCTTCCAGACTGATTTCAAACTTGCAGAGCTAGCCAAGGACAACCTTGAACTCCAAATCCCGCTCCCCCCATTTTACCTCTGAGACTTGAGATTTTAGGCATGCACCACCAAGCCCTGTTTACGACGTCCTGAAGATTGAAGCCAGGGTTTCGTGCACTCTAGGCAAACATCCCACCTGCACCCTAGCCCCTTTCTAACCATTTTCAAAGTGCACAACTAGTGGCTTCAAGTCCCCAACGGTCAGCACCACCATCTCCAGAGTACAGGCTTCTCAACCTGAACTTTGTCCCCATGAAGCACTAGCTTCTGTTTCCCTTCTCCCCCAGTTCCTCCGGGATCATTATCTTCCTTGTTTTTAGGCAGTTGACTATTCTAGAGAGCACATAAAATTATAAAGGACTTTGTACTGGTGCAATTAGGTGATTAGGATTCAAAAGCTCAGAAGACACAGAAGAATAGGGAACAAGCTGAGAAAGTGAACTAAGAAAGAAACCAGTAGGGCTTATCTTCACTTCCCCTCTCCTCTCTCCAACCCGGAGGACCAGGAGCTTGCCCCCAGGGCACAGGAGAGATTGTAAAAAGAATAGCCCTGGGGAGTGGGGGGCGGGGCAGAAAAGGTCATTGAAGCACCGGCTGGCTAATGTCAGCAGCAGTGGTTTACTGGCAGAGAAGACAGGAGAATTTGCTGGAAGTCACAGGTGAAAGCCAGCTTCTGTGATAAGAAAGCTGTCAGCCTTGCCCATGCTGATGGTCTGTTAGCAGAGCCAATAGGCAGCACCCTAGAAGGAGGAAGGAAATACACGTCTATGTGAATTCTTAGGCAATGGAGAAGTTCCTTGAGGGCTTAATTCCATTATTACCAAGCAAGGCAAAGACCCAGCTAAGAGGCAACACATTGTTAAGCAGAGTACTAGCTAATGGACAGAGGCTGTGCCGATGATGCTTGGGGGAGGCACCCATAATTACCTAAAATGGGGACAGGCTGCACTACTGATGCTGCTTTCTTGAGTTTTGCAATGTTGTGTTGTAAATGTTGCTGTTCATGTGGCTGTACTTGCTAGTGTGTGTGGAAGCTGGGGTGTCAATCTTGGGTGTCATTCCTCAGAAACCAGCCATCTTGATGTTTTGCTGTTGTCGGTTCTTTTCTTTTTAGACAAGCTCTCTCACTTGTATCAGAAATTGTCAGTTTAGCTAAGCAAATTGGCCAGGGAGCTCTAGGACATCTGTCTCCACTTCCCCAGCTCTGGGGAAGCACTGATACACTCTGCATTTTTGTATTCTGGGTTCTAGAGATGGAATGCAGTCTTCATGACATTTGGAAAAGCCCTTTCCTAGCCAAGCTATCTCCCCATCCCCAGACTGGTTTTTATGTTGGATGAATTGTCATCATCTGAAACAGTAGCTTTCAACCTGTGGGTTGTTGACCCCTTTTGGGGTCAAATGACCCTTTCACTGGGGTCTCCTAAGACCATCCGAAAACAGGTATTTACATTACAATTATAGCAGCAGTAAAATTACAGTTATGAAGTAGCAACAAAAGTAATTCTATGTTGGGGGTCACTACAACATGAAGAACTGGATTAAAGGGTTGCAGGTTTAGGATGGTTGAGAATGACTGCTCTAGAAGGTCTAGGCAACACATAGTCTCTCAGTCCTTACCCCTAGCTAGCTGAGAGCCAGGATTCCTTCTCCTCCTTCTCTTCCTCTGCCTCTTTTCCTTTTTCCTCTTCCCCTCCTCTCACACTTCCTTTTCTTTTTCTTTTTTAAATCAAAATGTAGTCTTGTGATGACTGACCTTGAATTCACTCCTGCTTTGGCCTAGAGTCTATGGGTACTTTGGCCTAGAGTCTTTGGGTACCACCAGGCCTAGATGAGAGTCTACATTTAAATAAGATTCTTGGATGATTTAGAGGTACCTTGAATACAAGGCATAGCATCTTTCCTGTGGTTCTTTATTAAAACACGCATTCCTGGCCTCATCTCTGAGTATCTTTTTTTTTTTTTTTATCTCTGAGTATCTTTTTTTTTTTTTTTATCTCTGAGTATCTTAAGAGCTCCCAGGAGGGTCTGTGATAGGTTGTAATTAGCACAACATTCAATAACTTGACTGCACACTGGGAGTGCCCAGCCAGCTTTAACTGAATCAGTGTCTGATCTCATCCTCATCCTGAGAAATTCTGATTTAAAGGGTCTTGTGTGAGGGCCATCCAAGCTCTGGCATTTCTCCAGGCTCCCCAGCTGGTTGTCATGAGCAGCCAGGCAGCCTAAAGCAGAGGTTATCTGTGGTGGCCAAAAGTGGTCAGCACATCTAGTCAGCCTGACCCACACAGGGTCTCATAGTTTGCCTGCCAACACTTAAACATGGAAATTTCATATAAGCATAAAAACACCTAGAATTACAATTTCTCCTTAAAAATCCTAAATCAAGAACCCTAAGCTCCAGTACCTACATGGCTACGATGAATCAATATGACAGAGCCACTGCCTTCAGAAGCCCTGCCCACCTGAGTCCCCACTGATATCTTATTCCTAGGGTTGCCCCCGTAGGCACTAGTGTGCCCCTGCCCTGACTGGACTCTGGAAGCAGGCACTGAACCCTCTCCATTGGATCCTGCCTTTCTTTGGCTCTGCTGCTTGGCTAGGAGACAGACAATTCTTTCCAAAATCGGGTTTTAGATTTTTGAATTACACAACAGCCAGTATGTTGTAAATCTGGGTATCTTGCCCATATGCCTTTATCTTAGATTTGTTACAACCTGCACAGCATTGTTTTACAGGAGCTCATGGATGTCCAAAGATAAATGATGATCCCTTGTTGGAAAACCATATGCACCACATGGTGAATCAATACCTGGCCAGCTTTAGCATTTCAAGAGAATACTTCCACCCATATGGTTCACCGCCAGACATCAATTGTTTGCATTTACACTTAGAATCACAACGCATTCTGGACCCACAGTTCTTCACAGTTTACAAAGCTCCTTACCAGGCATTTTTTCACAGGCTCTTCACAGTGAACCATGACCAAACAAATACATTACCTTTGGTGTTAAAAACAAACAAACAATAAAGAGGCTTAAAGAGGCAAGTGAGTTTCTCAGGCTGACATGCAGCCTCTGCATTGCCTTTAAAGCATTATCCTGGAAGAAAATGCCTGTTGGAGAGATCTCAAGAGAACTGTGACTTTCTCTCACCATAGGACACCAATCTGGAAGCCAGAAGGTTCTGGAAATGCTCTCTTCTGCACATCTGCTTTCTGACCTCATGCTGTTCATAGCAGATGGTTCTTGGAAAGGACCTAGTTGATCCGAGTAACAAAAGTTCCTAAGGGATGCTTGGCCCAGTAGAAAGAGTGTAAATGGGAGAGTTTTTCATACCTGTCCAAGAGTTCCACAGCCTCACACTCCACCATCTTAATCAAGGACAGCCAGATGCATCCAACTGATTCAGCATTAGTCCCAACCAAAAGAAAGGGATGTAGAGACAGTGAACGGACAAATGAAAGAAGAGGATGATGATGGTGTGTGTGGAGTAGGCAGGTGCAGCCTCAGTGGACAGATTGATGAGCTCAGAGTGGAGGACAGACGACTGCTCCGAGGGAGGGGACAAACAGCTTGGTAGTAATAGCCCCTTTGGAACTAGCATGTAGGAGCCAAAGTTTACTGGAAGTGTGTGTGGTATCAGGCTGTCCCTTTCCACTTTCCCTGATCAGACAGTGATTTTTTTTAAAGATTTATTATTATATGTAAGTACACTGTAGCTGTCTTCAGACACACCAGAAGAGAGCGTCAGATCTCATTACAGATGGTTGTGAGCCACCATGTGGTTGCTGGGATTTGAACTCAGGACCTTTGGAAGATCAGTCAGTGCTCTTAACTGCTGAGTCATCTCTCCAAACCCCAGACAGAGGTTTTTTTTTTTTTTTTTTTGAAAGATTTTATATATATGTATATACCATTGCCCTCTTTACACACATCAGAAGAGGTCATCAGATTCCATCACAAATGGTTGTGAGCCACCATGTGGTTACTGGGAATTGAACTCAGGACCTCTGGAAGAGCAGTCAGTGCTCTTAACCACTGAGCCATCTCTCCTACCCCAAACAGTGATTCTTAAGATGTTGCATTGGTCTATACAAACTTGCTCCCTTGCTGGAAGGATTTGGATGGTCCCTAAGTATTTGTATCCATAAGCATTGCTATTAGGTGAGTCTCTGGGTTTGAAAGCCGACCTAACAGTCAGCAGAGTTCTCTATCCCTGTCACTTGACGAACTGTCCCTGTCACTTGATGCCCTGGTTCTTGTTTCATTGTGCTTCTGTCTACACGGTGTCAGACTCCCAGATGGCCTCCCTGCTTCTTTCTCCTCAGACTGACCCATCTTCCAACTGAAGCTATGGACAGCGATCATCTCCATGCCTGTCTGCACACAGGAACTGACTGGAAAACAGGGCAACACCATGCCCTGCCTGGGAACAGTTCAATATTGCCAGCAAAGAGTTTAGACTCTATCCTTCAAGTTTCAGAAAGACTATTTTAATTCCACATTGCAATCCCTCCGAAAGGCATTCAAGACTTCTTATATGGGGACGTGGCCAAATCATTAGAGTCTGTGAGAGCAAGACCCAGGCATCTAGGATAAAACTCTCTAGGAGACTCTTACATGTCATTAAGAATGAGACCTTGGCTGTAGTGACAAAAGCCTGTGACCCCAGCGTTTGGGAAGCTGAGGTAGGAGGGTTAGATTTGAAGTTAGCAGGGATGGTATTAAGACCCTGTCTCTTTCTTTGAGGGGCCGGAGTATTTATTTACTTTACATCCCAACTGACCACAGTTTCCCTTCCCTCCCTTCCTGCAAGTCCTTCCTCCTAGCTCCCTTCCACCTCCCTTCCCCCAATCCACTCTTCTGTTTCTCCTCAGAAAAGGGGAGGCCTTCCATAGACATCAACCAGCCTTGGCATGCCAGGTTGCAGTAAGTCTAGAAGCACCTTCTCCTATTGAGGCTAGAAGAGGCAGCCCAGTGTGGGGAAAGGGATCGAAAAGCAGGCAACAGAGTCTGAGAGAGATCCTGCTCCTCCTCCTGCTCCTGCTCCTCCTCCTTCTCCCTGCTGCTCCTGCTCCCTCTCCCGCCCCCGCCTCCCTGCCCCCTCCTCCCTCCCAGTCCCGCTCCCACTCCCACTCCTGCTATTAGGAGTCCCACATAAAGACCAAGCTATACAACTGTTGCCTATGTGCAGAGGGCCTTCCTAGGTCAGTCCCATGCAGGTTCCCTGGTTGGTGGTTCAGTCTCTGTGAGACCCTATAAGGTCAGTTGATTCTATAGGTTTTCTTAAGGTGTCCTTGACCCCTTGGCTCCTATAATCCTTCCTCCCCTCCTTCCTCAGAATTCCCTAAATGCCACTTGGCTGTGGGTCTCTGCATCTGTTTCCATCAGTTGCTCAGTGATGACTCTGATGGTGTTTCTGCTAGGCTCCTGCCTCCAAGTATAGCAAAGTATCTTTAACAGTAAGACCGTCTCAAAAACAGCTCTTAGACGGAAGCCAGCATGGCCTATAAAAGACTTTGTCTCTAACAGCAAACCCCTCCCCACCCCCAAATTAATCAACCAGAAAACAATCAAACAATGAGACTCACTGCTCTTCCCTCCTGTATGAAGAACAGAGTGAAAAAAAAAAGTCACTGAGGGCACTGGAGAGATGGCTCAGATGTTAAGAGCATTGACTGCTCTTCCAGAGGTCTTGAGTTCAATTCCCAGCAACCACGTGGTGGCTCACAACCATCTGTAATGGGATCTGATGCCCTCTTCTGGTGTATCCGAAGACAGCAGCAGTGTACTCATATAAATAAAATTTTAAAAAGAAGAGTCACTAAGAAAGAAAAGGGGGCAGCTTAAGAGACTGGTACAGCTGTCCACGTGAGAGATGCTAAGACAGGAAGTAAAGTCAACTGGGCGCTGCTAACATGGCCAGGGGTAAAAGGTGGAAACACAATCAGGGATACCAGCTAGGGACTGAAGAGATGGCTAAGTCAGTAAGGTGCTTGCCAAGTGAGCAAGAGTACATGAGTTCAGATTCCCAGCCTTGTACAGATACAGACACACAGCAGTGCACATCTGTAACCACAGCTCTGGGGAGGCAGAGACAATCACTATACCTGGATTGGTGAGTTTCAGATTCACAAAGAGACACACCAGAAGAGGGCATCTGATCCCATTACATATGCTTGTAAGCCACCATGTGGTTGCTGGGAATTGAACTCAGGACCTCTGCAAAAGCAGTCAGTACTCTTAACCACTGGGCCATCTCTCCAGCCCCTCAATTTGTTTCTTAAATGGCTTAAAAATTGTATTATATAAGCCGGGCAGTGGTGGCGTACTCCTGTAATCCCAGCACTCTGGGAGGCAGAGGCAGGCAGATTTCTGAGTTCAAGGCCAGTCTGGTCTACAGAGTGAATTCCAGGACAGCCAGGGCTACACAGAGAAACCCCGTCTCGAAAAACCAAAATAAAATAAAATAAAATAAAAATTGTATTATATAAGTCTTTCACGTGCTTTATTAAAGTTACTCCACGATAACTTGCTTTTTGAGGCTGTTGTAAAAGGATTGTTCCCCTGATTTCTTTCTCAGGATATTTATCATTTATATATAGGAAGACTGCTGATTTTTGTGTGTTAATTTTGTAAACTGCTGCTTTGCTTAAAGGATTTATCAGCTATAGAAGTTCTCTGGTTGAGTCTTTGGGGTCTTTTTTGTTTGTTTTGTTTTATTTTTTTGGTGTTTTTTTTTTGGGTTTTTTTGTTGTTGTTTTGGTTTGGTTTTGGTTTTGGTTTGGTTTGTTTTTTTTTTTTGAGACATGGTTTCTCTGTGTAGCCCTGGCTGTCCTGGAACTCACTCTGTAGACCAGGCTGGCTTCAAACTCAGAAATCTGCCTGCCTCTGTCTCCCAAGTGCTGGGATTAAAGGCATGTGCCACCACTGCCTGGCCTTTGGGGTCTTTCATGTATAAAATTATATCATCTGCAGATAAAGATATTTTGAGTTCTTCCTTTCCTATCTGCATTCCTTGATCTCTTTCAGTCTGGGGGTTTATTTTTTTTTTTTTAAAGATTTTTTATTTATTTATTATATGTAAGTATACTGTAGCTGTTTTCAGACACTCCAGAAGAGGGCATCAGATCCCATTACAGATGGTTGTGAGCCACCATGTGGTTGCTGGGAATTGAACTCAGGACCTCTGGAAGAGCAGTTGGTGTTCTTAACTGCTGAGCCATCTCTCCAGCCCATGGGAGTTTATTTTTATTTATTTTTATTTTTTTATTTTTTATTGTTCTAAGGCTTCAAGTATAATATTGAATAAATGTGGAGAGTGGATATCTTTCTCTTGTTCCTGTTTTTAATGAAAATAATTTGAGTGTCTCCATTTAGGTTGATATTAACTCCAGAACTTGCTGTAAAC
The DNA here is from genome assembly GCF_947179515.1 of Apodemus sylvaticus. Classification (NCBI taxonomy): domain Eukaryota; kingdom Metazoa; phylum Chordata; class Mammalia; order Rodentia; family Muridae; genus Apodemus; species Apodemus sylvaticus. The sequence goes on along the minus strand of NC_067474.1, from coordinate 69,154,427 downwards.
TGTCTTTATTGTGTTGAGATTTGTTCTGCATATCAATAGTCTCGCTAGGACTTTTATCTGGAAGGGATGTTAAATTTTATCAAAGACATCTTCTGCATCTAATGAGATGATCATGTGGTTTTGCCTGTTTTATGGGATGGATTATGTTTATTGAACCATTCCTGAATCTCTTGGATGAACCCAACTTGATCATGGTGGACACCCCTTTGATGTGTTCCTTTGGGGGAGGTATGGGGGGGTGTTTCTGGTTGTTTTGCTTTTAAAGAAAAAGAGCATGAACTTTGGTGGGCAGGGAAGGGGATAGTCTGAGTGGAGGTTTGAACAAATATGATCAGATACAGTATATGAAAATGTTTAATTAAAAAATAATCTTTAAAAAAAAAGAAATACCATGACTGGGGATATAGCTAGGCTGGTAAAATACCTGCCTGGCACATTAGTTTCCTTTCTAATGTCATAAAACATAATGATCAAAAGCAACTTATAGAAGTTTATTCTGAGCTTCTGGTTGCAGACAGAGAGTGTATAATGGCGCAAGAGGCATGGCAGCGGGTAGCCAGAGTAAATGGGAAACCTTGAGCGTGATCTGAAAATGGGACATGGCTATAAACTCTCAAAGCCTACTCCAGTAGCATAGTTCCTTCCAGCAAGGCCCTATCTCCTAAACATCCCCAACTGGACAGTGAGTATTCAAATACCTGATCCTGTGGGAGACATTTCTCATGTCAGCCATACCTCATGTGCACAGAGTTCTAGGTTGGATGTTCAGATTCACATAAAGCCAGGCAGAGTGGCAGCACATTACCAAAATCCCAGCACTCAAGAGATGGACAGGTGTGAGCACTGGAATATGTTCAAGGTCATTCTTAGCTATTAGAGAGTTCAAGGCTGGTCTGAGATCTATGGTCTACAGGAGAAAGTTTAAGACAAAGGGTCATGATCAATTCCACCACAGATATTTCTTAGGTTAATTGTGTCTTCTTCCTTCATGTCCCCTTTCAGTAAGTAACAAGACCAGACTGGTGACATTGGAACTCTCCAAACCAGTGGCTTGGCTGACCTATGTGGTTTACAGCTACTATAAATTCTTTCTCCAAACACAGAGAACTCTTGCTTGTCTGATGCCTGACTCTATCCTCCAGGTAGAAGTAATTAGCTATCGAGGCTGGATGTAGGGAGTTTTGAAAGGATTCCATTCTTGTGTTATACTAGTTCAAAACACATTTCCATATAAGCACATGCATCTGTCTCTATGCTCTCTCTGAAAGAGTCACTGTTGATAGCTTCTTGGCAAGTTCATTGAGCAGGAGGTCTCCTTTCCAACACTCACCTCGCACAGGAGTGAGACTTGGAACACAATCAGCCTAGTAGACTGCACACTGTTGGTTTGTGTGTACACTGCCCTGTTCTGCTTTCAAGATGTTTCCCAACATATTATGTCACTGAATCTTCATTGACATGTGTAGGTGGTGCTATCTACCATAGAGGAGAGACATCTGAGATTAGGGAGGGCTAAGTGACATAGTCCAAATCACACAGTGGTCACCAGCACACCTATATCACCCATGTCTTGACCCCAATAGCTAATTTCTTACCATTGCTCATTTATTCATTCATCTGTCTGACAGGCATTTACTGAGGACGTCATACAAAAGTACTGTGCCAAGTTCTGAGTATTCAGTGATGAATGAGACATGTCTCGGCCTTTGGTAGCTCAATCTGATGAGTTAAGAGACAAAGCTATACAGTGTGTAGGAGAGTATAAGAGTATAAGTAATGTGCTTTGGAGAAAGAGGGGAAAGCAGAGCTCTATGCCAGGGGGTCTTAGGGACACCTCAGAGAGGCAATATAAAGAGAGACTTGGGGGGGGGTTGACTCCATTGATAGTGTATGGCATACACGCATGAGACCATGAGTTCAGATCCCCAACACCCACATAAAAAGAAGGATGTGGCAGTAAGCACCTGTAATCCCTTCATGGAGAGGTGGAAACACAAGGATCTTCGTGGCTTGGTGCCAAGCAGCCCAGATGAATCAACACATTGGTAAGCTCTAGGCTCAGTGAGAAGTTCTCTTTTAAGGTGGATCGCTGGTAAATTGTCTCAGCAGGCAGAGGTTGCCCCAAGCCTGACAGCCTGAGCCTAATCTGTAGGACCTACATGGTGGAAGGAGAGCATGGACTACATAGGGTCAGGTAGGAGGGGTCTTCTGCGCTCCAAAGCTTCAATGCACACCGTGGAGACCTTGTGCCACTCAGTCACAAATACATAGATACATACGTACATATGTATACACACATACATTCATGTAATCTAAATTTTAAAAGACAAGATGGAAAGTAATAGAGGAAGACACCTAGTATCAGTCTCTGGCCTGCACACACATGTATGGGCATATATGTACCAGGATACTGCGGGGAGAAAGAATGGGATACAAATGGTCCAGGAGACATGAGAAACCCCAGTGTAGCTAAACATGAGCGTGCATGGCAGATAGTGGAGGAGCAGGGGATGGAGGAGCTAGTGGGCACCTGATGATCCAAATCTGCATAATCAGGGGAGCTGGACTCCATCCAGTAGGCACTGGGCTGCCGAGTTGTCTGTGTGGTCAGTCCGGATTTTCCTGTTCAGTTCGCAGCATGTTGGCTGCTTCTTGATAACAGTCACCTCCACAGTCTGTCTCCTCGTGGCACATGTTTGATCTGACCCAGTTATTCCACAGCATTGCTCAATCTGAGCCTAGCATCCACCACGAGGAGGGTGAGGGAGAAGAGAGCTGGTTAAGCAATCAAGGAGGCTCCACCAGGCTGTGGCTAACAAGAGTGAGTGTGAAGTTCACATTCTTAGGATGATGCCTGTTGTCCTCTCTGGCAGGAGTGGAAGTGCTGCCCCCTTCCCCCACTGACTGAACACATGTCTGGGACTGCACGGAAGTGTGTCAACAGCTACATGTTAAACAGAAGCAAAGCACCCAGTACATGTGTGTGGAGGCTGTCCCCCGAAGAAGCTCAACTTCTGGTCAGCGGCATTTTCTTGTCCCTAAAGCTTTCCCTAGTCATCCAAAATCCTTGGGTTTCCTATTGCCCCCAAGTAATAGGGAATAGAAGGCAGGGCTATTCAGGTAGTAGATGTAAACAGAAAACCCATTCAGCATCCTTCTTTCTCTGCCTTTATTTATAGTGATCACCAACAACTTCTAACCTCAAGTATAACATACAATGACCAGCAACTTGCCCAGCCCCTTAAAGTTTTGAATATCTTGCATCCCAACCAGGACCCTTGAGAGCATTCCATTGCTAAATAGAACAGCAACTCACTGGCTAATAACTGTGTCTCTTCTGAATGCACCATGAAAAGCAGCCAAGTCCAGGACCTCATAAGACCTGGTGAGACCCACCCAAGAGCCTGAGGGTAGGCCTTGCCACCTCCGTCTATAGCTTTGGAGACACGTGGGTGTCTCTTAGCCAGCTCCAGATGGGCGATAAAGAACCAGGGAACTGAAATGGGAAGGTGGCCCCACAGAGGCTGGGTGAAGGTCAGTCACTCTTATTTCCCATGGTCAGCATGGTGTTGCTAGAGGCAAGGCACACTGTGCAGCCTGGGAGGCATCGACCACACACAAAAGCCAGAGACAACATGAACTTGATCTTTAGTAACGTGTTATTTCTGACAACGGTTTTGCACTGAAAGAAAACAAATACTACAGAAATCAAGTAGCTTGTCCAAGGCCAGAAGTAGTGAGTATACACACATTCCCATACACGACACTGCTTCCATGGTGACACAACCCCATATGAAGGGCCCTCAGGAGGCTCTACTTAGGTAGTGAGAGCTGTTCTCCAACGCAACAAGCTTCTCTCCCAACTTTAGTAACTAGTTATAATGTTAGCCTTCAGGCAATTATCTAAGTATTCTTCAAGACCAGCCACAGTATGAAATATGTGCGTGAAAGGAGAAGACACTAAGCCGTCATTATGCCTATGTTCTTTTTTTTTTCTTTTTCTTTTTTTTGTTTTGTTTTGTTTTTGAGACAGGGTTTCTCTGTATAGCCCTGGCTGTCCTGGAACTTACTTTGTAGACCAGGCTGGCCTCGAACTCAGAAATTTGCCTGCCTCTGCCTCCCAAGTGCTGGGATTAAAGGTGTGTACCATCACCACCTGGCTATTAATTATGTTTTAACATTCCATTTTATCTCCATCTTTAATCTAAAAACTATTAGATTTATTCAGTTTTTATCTTATGTGTGAGTGTTGTGCTGTATAAAAAGTATGTGCAACACTTGCATGCCTGTTGTTCTCAGAGGTCAAAGGAGGAGATCTCTGCCCGGCCTCTATGTTTCTTTTATAATTTGTTTAGATTTGTTTACCTTCTGTATATGAGTCTTTTTCCTGAATGTATATGTATGCACCACATGCGTGCCCAGTGCCTGTGGAGAGCAGCAGAGGGCAGCAGATCCTCTAGAACTGGAGTTACAGGCAGTTGTGGGCTGTCATGGGTATAATGGGAACTGAATCTGAGTCCTCTGTAAAAACAGCAAGTGTTTTTAACTGCTGAGCCTTCTCTCTAGCCCCCACACCAATTTTTCTTTACCCTTCAGGGGGACTGTTTAGGAAACAGTGACAGAGGTGATCTCTCACTGGATGGTCACAGGTCCAGGGTCACCCTGGGGCTTCTAGAAAACCTGGAACTGTCCATACTCAGGGTTCAGTCCCCTAACTGGTACATCTACTCCTGAGATTCTATACAGTCTTTATTCTCCTGTTTCCATCCTAGGGGGTTCTCCAACTTCCCCAGGGATCTGTCTTGCTGCCACCCTTCCCAAATGACCAGGCCTACCATTGTCAGCCACCCTGCCGTGAACAGCTTTACACTTGAGGCCATGGGAATTCAGAATGTGCATCTTCCTCAAAGCTACTTGTGCTTTTCATCACATGGCTCTGCGCGGAGAAATGACCTCATCCCAGACTGCTTGTTCAGGTGGCTGCAGAATCTTGCCAAGTGTTCTCTAGAACACTGTGAGTTCTATGAGACTCCTGTTGGTCTGAAATTTTCCAATCTTCTCCAGTGAATCAACCTTAGGTGCTGTCCTTTTGCTTCTTGGGGATGACAACAGAGAACACAGTACTCCCTGTGAGCTTGGTGGCTGTGCCCATAATATATGAAGTCCAAAACCCAAAGTAACCTGAATCCAACAAAGAACTGAAGATGAGGGTCAGGTGCTATAAGAAGCCACCACAGCACCCCCAGAGCACACCCCAACTCACACAAGAGTTCACCAGATGCTAGTCAGAGAGATTAGAAAGACTCCATCCGTTCCCAAATACTAAGTCTGTCCTCTAGGCCAACTGAGGTGGCTCTGTGGAGCTCTACATCATGATATGTTCTGGTTGGGTGCAGGGTCAGGTTTTGAGGCTACACTTAGGTTTAGTGGGGCTGAGTTATGATGGAGTTAGAAGTGTCTCTCTTGGATTAAGGGAGATGGAGCAGCCATGTAGATGCCATTAGTTGCCCCCCCCCATCCATTTGGTGTAAGAATTAAGCCTGCCAGTTGCTTACCACACTATAGATAGTTCACTTGTACAAGCCTCCTGTTACCTAATAGTCACTCCAACATTTCTACAGGAAGAGATGATAAACACTATCCCAATGCGACCCCTCCTTGTTAGATTTCTTTTTCTTTTCTTTTCTCCTTTTTCCCCTTCCTCTTCCTCCTCCTCCTTTTCTTCTTCCTTTCTCATGCAAAGCCTGTGGAAACCCATGTTCTTCTTATCTCAAAGTCCTGGAGATTTACACAAATTACAGGTACAAAATTGTAAATATAAATTTCGCTCAAAATACACACAGTTAGTACTTTTCTTGTTGATATGACAGACTGGTGTATAGAAGCAATTTAAGACAAGAGTTTTAGTGTGTAGTTCACTGTGATGGGAAGGCATCGTGGCTTGATCTGTAGTGAAGACAACTTGAAGAGCTCTCTGGTCCTGACAGTGCTAAAGGCCTAGTCTCTCTCTCTCTCTCTCTCTCTCTCTCTCTCTCTCTCTCTCTCTCTCTCTCTCTCTGTGTGTGTGTGTGTGTGTGTGTGTGTTTTACTTACCATTATTACTTGGAAAGGGACAACCCAAGAAAGAGGTCTAGATATTCTATATTTGATGCCTCAACAATGCCTTCTCTTAAAGGCTTAATGTTAGGCCAAGTGATCAAGTCTCCAGCCCTAGATGTCAGAGCAGGGATAGAGCTTCAGAGTCCCCTGAGAGACCAAAGTTTGGGTTCTAACAGTCTTAAAGGTCATTGTGGGGCTGGGGTCCCAGCAGTTTATCCTGTCATAATGTCAGACTATAGACTTCAGTGTAAGGTTCTAACCACAGCTCTCAGCCAGAACAGAGATCTCAGCAGGTCTGGTGTTTGCACTCTTGTCTCAAACAAATTCAGAGAATTCAAAGAGTGACCACAGTTTTGACTCCATCTGGTCTTCTTGGTGATCAGCTTGAAATCCCACCCTTGATCCTGTTGGCATATAGCCAAGAGAGGATCACCTCCACTTGATAAAGCCAAGTTTGACCAGCTGAACCTCTTGTAAACTTTTCTAGGGAGAGTCATAGAAAACAAAATATCAAATAGATATGGAAGAAGGAGAAGTTAACACTAGAAGACAAATCCACTCAAACAGGTATGGAAATCACTAGGGATAAGACACAACCACCACCTATGACCATCCACAACTGACTAGCTCAACTATTAAGGAATCCAAAGCCACAGAGATTGCTGAAATGTTTGAGATAGAATTCAGAGTTTTACTCTTTAAAAATTTAAGGGCCGGGCTGGAGAGATGGCTCAGTGGTTAAGAGCACTGACTGCTCTTCCGAAGGTCCTGAGTTCAAATCCCAAAAACCACATGGAGGCCTACAACCATCTGTAATGAGATCTGACACACTCTTCTGTGAAGTGTCCAAAGACAACTACAGTGTACTCACATATAACAAATAAATAAATCTTTAAAAAAATATTAAGATTCAAACAGATGCATGCATGAATTAAGGAAAACTAAGACTTCAACAAGACAGTCACCAGAGTGACCTCAACAGTTAGTAAACTGGAGGGAAAAGTCCAAAATATGGATGAAATTTTCAGAAAGGAGATTGAAGCATGGAAAAACAACCAAACAGAAATATTTAAAATGAAAAAGATAATCAAATACATGCTACATCAGATAGAATTGTTAGCAGACAAGACCACACAGAAGAGGGAATTTCAGGGATGAAGGACAAAATGGAGACAATAATACAAGCAGACATACATAAGGAAAAATATTAAGGGGCTTGAATGATGTTTTGAAGAATTTGGGGATGCATTCAAAGGTCCAACATGAAAGTTCATGGTGTAGAGGAAGGAACAGATTAAAATAAATGGGGCAGACAGACTAGTGACTCGACACACACACAGGCAAAACACTCATACACATTAACTTTTTAAAAGTTGGAGGAGCCGGGCGGTGGTGGCGCAGGCCTGTAATCCCAGCACTCTGGGAGGCAGAGGCAGGCGGATTTCTGAGTTTGAGGCCAGCCTGGTCTACAGAGTGAGCTCCAAGACAGCCAGGGCTATACAGAGAAACCCTGTCTCGGAAAAAAAAAATCCAAAACAAACACAAAAAGTTGGAGGAAGATGGCAGTTGGAGTGATAGCTCAGTGGTTAAGAGCACTGGCTGCTCTTCCAGACGACCTGGGTTCAATTCCCAGAACACACAAGGCACCTGAAAACCATCCGTGACTCCTGTCCTGGGAATCTTATCACCCTCTTCTGGACTCCATAGGCACTGCAAGCACATGGGGCACAGATACAAGGCTGTGAAACACCCACATGCGTACAAATAAATACATGTAATTAAAAGTTGGAGGAGATTGTATGGGAGTAAAGATAATGTAATAATGTTAAATATTTATGTACCATATATCAGAGCCCTAATTTTATAAAACAAACATTAAAAGGCCATGAGATCCTGAAAAAAAATGATAGCTGGAATTTTAGCACCCCAATCTCATATTTAGATTGGTTTTCCAAACTAAAAATCAGCAAAGGAACTTCAGAGCTAAAGTATACTATGGGTCAAGTGGACTTAACAGATATGAACATAATACTCTGCCAATACATACAGAATACATTATTTTCTGAGTGGCACATAGAACCTTCTCCAAAATTGATCATATTAGATGGCACAGATCAAGTCTCAACAAATACAAAATATAAAGTAACAACAAGAAAAACTACAGAAAATACTTATAGGTTGAATAATATAGTTTTGAACAAAAATGGGTCAACTGAGCCGGGCGGTGGTGGTGCATGCCTGTAATCCCAGCACTTAGAAGGCAGAGGCAGGTGGATTTCTGAGTTTGTGGCCAGCCTGGTCTACAGAGTGAGTTCCAGGACAGCCAGGGCTACACAGAAAAACCCTGTCTCAAAAAAAAAGGGGGGGGGTGTCACCTGAGAAGTCAGAGGGCAAATTTTAAAATTTCTAGAATCAAGTGAAAGTCAGAGTGAGGTCTGTGAAAACTCCCAGCTGCAGCCCAGACAGTCCTAAGGGAAAGTGAGAAGCGCTCCCACTTTTAAATACTGAGAAATCTCAAATAAAAAACCTAACAGTGCACTTGAAGGCTCTGTGGTGGTGCAAACCTTTAATCCCAGCACTTGGGAAGCAGAGACAGGTGGATTTTTGAGTTTGAGGCCAGACTGGTCTACAGAGTGAGTTCCAGGACAGCCAGGGCTACACAGAGAAACCCTGTCTCGGAAAAACCAACCAACCAACCAAACAAACAAACAAACAGCCAACTGTAAACAGCAAGAAAGTGAGTTATTAGGCTGGAGAGATGGTTCAGTAGTTAAGAGCACTGACTGTTCTTCCAAAGGTCCTGAGTTCAAATCCCAGCAACCACATGGTAGCTCACAACCATCCATAATGAGATCTGATCCCCTCTCCTTGGGTGTCTGAACCGAGCTACATTTTACCGACATAATAAATAAATAAATCTTTAAAAAAAGAAAAGAAAGTGGGGAAGGAATTAGTAGAGATTAAAAGAACAATACACGATCAACCAAAGCAAGAGCTGGTCCATTGAAACCATTAGTGAGATGGTCAACCTCAGTTAATCTGACAGAATGAAAGAGGGAAAAGACACAAATTAACAAAATTGAAATGAAAAGGATGTGGTTAAAGCTGACTTCAATAAAATCCAGAACACCATTAGAAAATATTTATTGAAACTTACATTCCAAAATACTGGAAAACCTAGAAAACTGGATAGAAAATTCTCAATACATATGACCTACTAAAATTAAATTCAAAAGATATCACTAACTTAAACAGACCCATTGCAAGCAACAAGATCAAAACTATAATCAAACATCTCCTCTCAAAGATAAATGAGACGAATTTACTGCCAAAGTCTATCAAACCCACAAGGAAAATATCATATAAATTCTTTTTCACAAAAATAATTCTTCACAAAATAGAAAGTGAAGAAACACTACCAAATTTATTCTAAAATAATAAACAAAAAACAGTATTACCCTAGTACCAAACCAGACACAGACAAAAAGAAAAGAAATAAAAGAAAATTACAGACCAATTTCCTGATAAACATAGATGCAAAACTTCTCAACAAAATACTTGCAAACTGAATTCAGGAGCAGATTAAGAAGACAATACAAGCCAGGCAGTGGTGGTGCACACCTGTAATCCCAGCACTTGGGAGGCAGAGGCAGGTGGATTTCTGAGTTTGAGGCCAGCCTGGCTTACAGAGTGAGTTCCAGGACAGCCAGGGCTACACAGAGAAACCCTGTCTCGAAAAAAAAATCAAATCCAAAAAAAAAAAAAAAAAAAAAAAGACAATACAAGAGCCGGGTGGGTGGTTCAGCAGGTAAGAGCACTAGCTGCTCTTCTAGAGGACTAGGGTTCAATTCCCATCAACCACTCAGTAGCTCTCAACCACTGTAACTCCAGTTTCAGGGGATCTGATGCCCACCACAGGCAACGGGAGTATACACGGCACACTGACATACATGCAAGCAAAGCAAAGCAAAAAGATTCTGTAGCTGACTGTGCTGGCTGGTTCTGTGTGTCAACTTGACACAGGCTGGAGTTATCACAGAGAAAGCTTCAGGTGAGGAAATGCCTCCATGATATCCAGCTGTGGGGCATTTTCTCAATTAGTGATCAAGGGTGGGGCCCCTTGTGGGTGGTGCCATCCCTGGGCTGGTGCTCTTGGGTTCTATAAGAAAGCAAGCTGAGCAAGCCAGGGGAAGCAAGTCAGTAAGTAACATCCCTCCATGGCCTCTGCATCAGCTCCTGCTTCCAGACCTGCTTGAGTTCCAGTCCTGACTTCCTTTGGTGATGAACAGCAATGTGGAAATGTAAGCTGAATAAACCCTTTCCTCCCCTACTTGCTTCTTGGTCATGATGCTTGTGCAGGAATAGAAACCCTAAGATACTGACTAAATTCCTTGATATAGATAAAAAATCATTGCATGAGAATCCATTTCTAATACATTCACAATTGAAGATAATTATACAAAATAAAGAGGAAACATATTTTTGAGGACAGAGTTTCACTTTCTTGAGAGGAAGAAGAAATGCACACATAACTATTGATAACAACTGAGGAGAGAGGAAAAGTCTGGGTATGTGATATGCCAGCATGGCAGATACCTGTAATCTTAGTATTGGGTAGACTAAAGCAGGAGGGTGGAAAGTTCAAGGCCAGCCAGGCTATAAAATCAGACCCAGTCTCCACAAATAGATCAATTTAGAGAATACCTTAATATGAAAATAAGTATATGGAGGGGGTTGTATTTCTTCCCCTCAGAGATCTGCCTGTCTCTGCCTCTGCTAGAATTAAAGGCAAGTGCTACCAAGCCCAGCCATTTTTTCCTCTTTAGTTTCCTTCTGTCTGTATCAAGGAATCATACACACACACACACACACACACACACACACACATATATTTGAGACTAGTTTTTTTGTGTTGCTAAGTCCTGGACCCAAACTCACAATCCCCCCCCCAACACACACACACACACACACACACACACACTTTAGCATGCTGAATAGCTAAGGCTTCAGACATGGTACCTAGCCTCTCTTGGATTCTTACAAACCTTCTTATAGGATCAACCACATTCTTCATGAGGCTCAGTATGAAATAAAAGGGTAAAGCCTTCTGTTTAAATCTAATCATTAATATCCGAAGAGCTACATCAGAGGATTAGGTCAAGCACAGAGCTGTTTGATGTCAGCCAGAGGATCAGGCATGGTGCAAACTCTAATCCCAGCACTTGAGAGTCTGAAGCAAGAAGATGATGAATTTAAGGTCATCCTTGTCTATATAGTGAGTTTAGTGCCAGCCTGGACTATATGAGACCCTGTCTGACGTTAATTAACTCACTTCAAAACTTAAGAGCCAACAGAGTGCAAATCCAGGCACAGCAGCCCAGGTTCCAGTCCCATCATGCCTGCCCTGCAGTCTACATCCCCACACACATCTTCCTCCAATACCCAATCTCTTGCTGTTCATCACAGATTTGCTCTGCCAGTCACCCCTCAGCCTCACGCTCCACCCTGGGATGGCCCATGCACTTCATGTTGTAGGAGAGTCCCGACTAACGCTGGAGCTCCAGTGTCACCACTGTTACTCACCACCACCTGATTCCTGAGTCATCCTATGCAGTGGCGTGGGCGTGGCCAGGTGCGTGGGCGTGGCCAGGTGCTCTCGCTGTGGTTTGCTCTTCTCAAGAAAGAAGCTTCCCCCGGTTTTCTCCAAACTGTCCGAGGGTGGACAGATGTGGTGGTATACACCTGGGAGCACTCGTAAACACAAACATGACTTTGAAACCAGCCTAGGCTACCTAGTGACTGCCAAGCTAACCTATACTACAGAACAAGAGCTTGTTCCAATAAACAGGAATATTATAAAATAAATAAAATGGATGAAGCAGGACATCAATCAGCCGTCCCCACAGCAGACGGTCTTTCTCCAAAAGAAGGAAACACTTTCCTCCAAAAAGGCACGGAACCATCAAAGCCTCCTTGTACTGCCCTGGAGTTCCTGAGTTCCCAGAACTTTCTGCTTTGCCCTCTTTTATTCCAAAGAGCTCCTCACTCTCTTAACATTTTCCCTTGTTTTCTTTGGGGGCATTTGAAACAGGGTCTCCTGTAAGCCAGCTTGGCCTCAAACTCAATATTTAGTGGGAGCTGTCCGTCCTTGAGCTCAGCCCTTCTCCACCTCCAGAGGTGCTGGGGTTATAAATGTGCATACCACGTGTGGCATGTGTGGCTCCCGAGTTGTGCTGACTGAGACAGAACAGTGCAACAATGTCACGATCTTCTCCTTGGACAGAAGGCAGACTGCATTTTGATAGGTCAAAGAGTAGGGCAGCGGACTGACTGGTGATGTGAGCCTGATTGTGGCCGTAGGGAAGCTGAAACAGGATAGAGGATGGCTGTGTGTTCAAAGCCAGCCAGGGCTAGATAACAAAACTCTGTCTCCAAGGAATAAAGCAGAAAGCCGAGAGCAAGCATGGACACCAGCTTCCTGGGGGCTGGGTGGTCAGAAAGGCCGTGTGGCACTTTGTCAGATCCTTGTTTATTGCCTGCTGTGTCCCTCTGTTCCTTGGACACGGTACTTGCTTCCTTCCAGGGTGAGCAGGGGACTTCAACAGCCTCTGAGCTTGTGGTGAAGCAGGGTCAGTGGGCCCGACATATTGCCCTGCTGGTGGGCATCCAATCCTTACAGCTTTCCTGCCCCAATGCTACAGTGTCTCCTCTTGTACCTCAGACATCGGGACGTCCTTCAATCCACCTTGTCCTCATCTGCACCACAGGAAGCCCGTCTCTCTCCATTGTCAAGTGCCCCCTATTTGTCTGCGCCCCCACTTCACCTCTCCTCATCCCTCAGTCTCGCCCATTTCCTTCCAGGCTTCTATTGCGTTGATGATCCTCAGTCTTAGTCACTCGGCTCCTTCCTCCTCAGTCCCCTCGCCCTGACCTTTGCAGCTTTCCTTCTCTTCCCAGCCAAATGAATTAAACACACAGTCCTCACACGCTGTCTGCACTTCCTCGCCTCCCACGCATGCTCAGCCCACAGCAATCTGGCTTCCTCCTGACCTCGCCCCTGAAACCACCCTGACAAAGCCTCCTTTGCTGAACCCAGTGGGCGCGCTTCGGTCTTTGTCTTACTGTACCTCTCTAGCAGACTTTCGGGTTCTGCATCCCTTTCTCCGTGCAGGTCATCCCGGGGTCTCCTCAGCTTCCGATCCTGATCCTCCTCCTCCTCCACTTTCAGTATTCTGCTCTGTGGGAACACTTCAGTTTGGACTTTCCCCCTGGGTGCCTAGCCCTGGTCATGGAGAGAGCTGAGCAAACACCTCACAACGTTGGGCATGAACACAGGCTGCTGCTAATACTACTGCTCATTGGGAGTTAAACTGACCCCCAGTGACCTGTTTAACCAAGAGCCTGCTGAACTCAGGATGGAGGTGCCTCAGCGTTTAGATGTCACCTGCTCTGTGGCATCAGATAAATGACAACTCCAGCCTAGGACTGTGGCTCAAAGCATGGCAACAATTGGTTTATGATCCCTCCCTTCACAGCCCCCCACTCCTGCTTTGGAGAACATTGCTCCAACGATTCCCTCGCTATCCTCTCACCTGAGACCGCAGTGATCAACAGCGGCTAGCATGCTAGTTTCAAGTCTTTGAAAGAGCATCTCCCGTCCTTGTCTCTGTGCCCTTGCATAAGGGATGCTCCCTCCTGTGTCTTATCTATGTGCTCTGTTTCCAGTTTCTAGTTCTGCCCTCTCTTAAACTAACCACAGCCACGAGCTCCCTAGACCCTCCCCAAAGTCCTCATCACTAGTGACTTCTGAGCCACCCAATCCACAGGCTGCATCTCAGGCTTCCAAGTCTGTACCCTGCAGAGTACAGGGCACACTTATTCAGTGTGGACTCTGTTCCTTCCTCTCCCTTCTCTCCTTTCAAGTCCTCCTTCTCCCTTGTCTCATTCCTCACTGCTGAGTCCTTCCAAGTCCCCCTCTTCTCCTTCTTTCTACTGACATTCAGTCCTCAGTAACTTCAGTTTCCTTATTATCTTGAAACCAATAATTCTCAGATTCTAGATCCCTCTATATTAGTGGTTTTCAACCTTCTTAAAGATACATCCTTTTAATACTGTTCCCTATGTTGTGGTGACCCCCAACTGTAAAAATCTTTCTTGCTACTTTATAACTGTAATTTTGCTACCATTGTGGATTGTAAGTAAATATCTGTGCTTTCCAATGATAATAGGTGACCCTGTTAAAGGGTGTTTGACCTCCCAGAGGTTGAAAACCACTATTCTATAGTTTTTGACCTCTCTCTTGGGTATCTGATAGACACTTCAGGTTCAACAAGACCAAAATGGAAGTCAGTCTGCTTCCCCCAGGGAACTCTTGATTTCAGGTGAAGGGAGCCCCCATCTTCCAGGTACTCAAACTAAAAACCATGTGTTGTGGTTTGAATGGGAAATGTCCCACATGGACTCATGTGTCTCAACACTCGGTCTCCAGTTGATGGTGCCGTTTGGGAGTATTACGGAGCTCTTAGGAGGTACAGCCTGGCTGGAGGAAACAGACCAATGGGAGCAGACATTGAGGTTTTATAGACCAGCCCCACTTCCTGTTCACTTTCTGCTTCCTGACTGCAGGCACAGGCAACCAGGCCATCAGCCATATCACCTCACTATAAACCATATGAACTCTTCCTAAGCCATTTCTCATCAACATGTTTGGTCATAGTACCAAAAAAAAAAAAAGTAGCTAGCCTACCTTGGGTCATCTTTGGCACCTCTCGACCTTCTAGGTCTCTATATTCAGTTGATTAGGAAGTGCCAGAATCCATCTGGAAAACAAGCTTCCCTGCTGCCTTCCTACATCTCTCTTGAGTTGTAGAGTAGCCTCTTGCCCTCCTGATTGCACTTTTGCCCCCTGCTGAGCTTGGTTTTTTCCCCCGCCACCCCCACTCCAAGCTGAATGTGAATGAACCTTTTAAGGCATGTATCACCTAAGGCCACATTTTTCCTTGAACCCCAGGATTGTTTCCTGTTCTACTTGGAGTAAGACTGTGGCACCCATAATCTGTTTCCAGTTCCCTGTACATCCTTTGATGTCACCTCCCTGTTTATCTTCCACTTGCTCTAGCCCAGACACCTTGAATCCTTTCACTCTATCTTGCAGGATATTTGATCACACTGTGAACCCTGAGGGTGTGTTATTTACTGAAAAAGTCTGTTTCTAGTTGAGGTGTGGCTAAGCCCTTAGCATACACCTTTACCCCCTCTAATAGGAATACAGACATGCTCTTAGTACACATTTTTAATCCCAAACAATGAAAGTAAAGTTAGTTTGTAGATCGAAGCACCATGTTTGAAAG
Source organism: Apodemus sylvaticus (assembly GCF_947179515.1). Lineage (NCBI taxonomy): Eukaryota > Metazoa > Chordata > Mammalia > Rodentia > Muridae > Apodemus > Apodemus sylvaticus. The sequence continues at coordinate 69,138,978 of NC_067474.1, read as the reverse complement.
TGAGGGGCAGACAAAGTGGCGAGTCAAAGAAAGATTTGACAGGAAGAGAGAATAAGCTAGACACAGGTGCCACTAAAATCAAGGACTATACAAGGCTGTCCTCTCTCTCCATATCTTTTCAATATAGTACTTGAAGCTCTAGCTAGAGCAATTAGACAACATAAGGAGATCAAAGGGATGCAAATTGGAAAGGAAGAAGTAAAATTATCACTATTTGCAGAGGATATGATAGTATATTTAAGTGACCCAAAAAAACTCCACCAGAGAACTTCTATAGCTGATAAACAACTTCAGCAAAGTGGCTGGTTATAAAATCAACTCAAGCAAATCAGTTGCCTTCCTACACTCAAAGGATAAGCAGGCTGAGAAAGAAGTTAGGGAAATGACACCCTTCACAATAGCCACAAACAATATAAAGTATCTTGGTGTGACTCTAATCGAACAAGTGAAAGATCTATACGACAAGAACTTCAAGTCTCTGAAGAAGGAAATCGAAGAAGACCTCAGAAAATGGAAAAATCTGCCATGCTCGTGGATTGGCAGGATTAATATAGTTAAAATGGCCATCTTGCCAAAAGCAATATACAGATTCAATGCAATCCCCATCAAAATCCCAACTCAGTTCTTCACAGAGTTAGAAAAAGCAATTCTCAAATTTATCTGGAATAACAAAAAACCCAGGATAGCTAAAACTATTCTCAACAGTAAAAGAACTTCTGGGGGAATTAGTATCCTAGACCTCAAGCAATACTACAGAGCAATAGTGTTAAAAATTGCATGGTATTGTCACAGGGACAGGTAAGTGGACCAATGGAATAGAATTGAAGACCCAGAAATGAATCCACACACCTATGGTCACTTGATCTTCGACAAAGGAGCAGAAAACATCCAGTAGAAAAAAGATAGCCTTTTCAACAAATGGTGCTGGTTCAACTGGAGGTCAGCATGCAGGAGAATGGGAATTGATCCATTCTTATCTCCTTGTACTAAGCTCAACTCCAAATGGATCAAGGACCTCCACATAAAACCAGACACACTGAAACTAATAAAAAAGAAACTGGGGGAAACACTTGACATGGGCACAGGGGAAAAGTTCCTGAACAGAACACCAATAGCTTATGCTCTAAGATCAAAAATTGACAAATGGGATCTCATAAAATTACAAAGTTTCTGTAAGGCAAAGGACACCATCAAAAGGACAAATCGGCAACCAACAAATAAGGAAAAGATCTTCACCAACCCTACATCAGATAAAAGGCTAATATCCAATATATACAAAGAACTCAAAAAGTTAGACCCCAGGGAACCAAATAACCCTATTAAAAAATGGGGTACAGACCTAAACAAAGAATTTTCACCTGAAGAAATTTGGATGGCCGAGAAGCACCTTAAGAAATGCTCAACATCATTAGCCATTAGGGAAATGCAAATCAAAACAACCCTGAGATTTCACCTCACACCAGTCAGAATGGCTAAGGTTAAAAACTCAGGAGACAGCAGGTGTTGGCGAGGATGTGGAGAAAGAGGAACACTCCTTCACTGCTGGTGGGATTGTAAGATGGTACAACCACTATGGAAATCAGTCTGGAGGTTCCTCAGAAAACTGGGCATGGCACTTCCGGAGGACCCTGCTATACCTCTCCTGGGCATATACCCAGAGGATTCCCCAGCATGCAATAAGGACACATGCTCCACTATGTTCATAGCAGCCTTATTTATAATAGCCAGAAGCTGGAAAGATCCCTCAATGGAGGAATGGATACAGAAAATGTGGTATATATACACAATGGAGTACTGCAATTAAAATCAAAGAATTCATGAATTATTAGGCAAATGGTTGGAACTGGAAAAATATCATCCTAAGCGAGGTAACGCAATCACAAAAGAATACACATGGAATGCAATCATTGATAAGTGGATATTAATTAGCCCTGAAGCTCTGAATACTGAAGATACAATTAGCATATCAAATGATTCCCGTGAAGAAGGAAGAAGAGGGCCCTAATCCTGGAAAGGCTTGATCCACCATTATAGCTACCTGTACAAGACATGCATGTTGCCTACACAGAGAGAGAGAGAGAGAAAGAGAGAGATAGACAGACAGACAGACAGACACAGACACACACACACACAGAGACACAGAGACAGAGAGGAATAGGAGGGGAACTAGTTATGAAAAGGAGAGTCAGTGAGAGTCGGAGGTGGATTAGAGGGTAGATGGGAGGTTATTAGAATTTCAATATATCTCATGCATGTATGTCATTGGTGCTTAAAGGTTAGGCTTTCTATTGCTATGATGAAACACCATGACCAAAAGCGAGTTGTGGAGGAAAGGGTTTATTTGGCTTATACTTCCATAGCACTGCTCATCATCAAAGGAAGTCAGGACAGGAACTCGAACAGGGCAGGAACCTAGAGGCAGGAGCTGATACAGAAGCCATGGAGGAATGTTTCTTACTGACTTGCTCCTCATGGCTGGCTCAGGCTGCTTTTTTTTATAGACCCCAGGGCCACCAGCCCAGGATGGCATCCCCCACAATGGGGTAGGAGTGTGCCCTCTTCCGTCAATCAATAATTGAGAAAATGATCTACATGTTTGCCTAGTCTTACAGGGGCATTTTCTAAATTGGTGTTCTCTCCTCTCAGACGACTCTAACCTGGGTCAAGTTGGCATACATCTAGCATAGATTGTCAATATACTCTAGAATCTTCTCACCTTAAGAGAACCACTATAAATGCTACTTACTAGTTTTTTCCTCCACATTTTTTTTTACTATTTCAGTATACTTTATTTTGTTCAAATAAATATTTTTACAATAAAAGTGCATTTTAAAATAAAAAACTTTAGAAATTTTATTAACAAGTTTCTTAAGCAAATCAGAGCATATTATATATTCCTCACTACTTTAAATTAGAAAACAGTTTAAAATCCATAGCTTGCTTAATCTACTAGCATCCTGAGGTTGTTTGTTTCAAACAAAGCCATGCCTGGGAGTTGAAACATCTAACAGTTTGTGCTAACAAACTGTGAGATTCAGTGTTCCAGGCTAGCACGCAGGCAATCAAACAACACATCATTTGGTTCATTGTACAGATCACAGGAAAGGGTGAGGAAGTAGTTTTCAGTAATCCTGCCAGTTCTGTTGTTCACACTATACAGCATTGATGCTTTGATCTCCTGAGGTTAGCACTGATTCAAAATTAACCAGTATTCACTGATAGACTAAGAACATTCGTTTGTTGTTTAAATATGATTGGTTTGTTTTATATTTTTCCCTATACGTCTGGAATGCAAATGTATTTATGTTTATTGGACAGAAATGTGGCCTCAATATGTAGCTTAAACTGGCTCCAAATTCACAATCTTCCTGTCTCTGCCTCCTGAAATTACAACTATTTACTACTAGGCCTGACAGCTTTTTACAAAATAGATTTCTAGGTTAATTCTTTGATAATTTCGTGCAAGCATATAATGCAACTTGATCATATCCATCCCAATCCCTCTCCCACTCCCCTCAACATCCTACAATGCTTCTCTCTCCCACCTTCAGTTCGTCTTTCAAAACAACCAAACAAAAAACCCTGAGTCTAATTAGCATTGCTTGAATGCACCTGAGTATGGGGCCATCCAGGAAAGAGCATGTGCAACGTGCCAGTGGCCACAGCCCTGAAGAAAAATGACTCCCCCTCCCATTTTTTCTCCATCAATTGCCAATAGCTCCCGAGCTGGGACCCAGCATTCTTCATCCCTTCACCATCCATGCTCGGATATTGGCAGGCTCGACCTTACAGTAACCACAGCTGCGGTGAGCTCATGAGGGCTCTTTCCATTCTCTCCTCTCCCGTCCTCCATGATGAGTCTTGAGGGTCAGGTGGGACTGAGTCCTCCACTTGAGGGCGAGCACTCTACAGTCAGTTATGTTCAACACTTTGCTCAGTATTAATTTCTGCATTGATTGCTGCCCACTCCAAAAAGAAGCTTCTCTAGAAAGACTGGGAGCAGCACTAAGGTATGGGTGCAAATACAACTATTTAGAAGTCAATTGGATGTGGTAGTGTTGGCGCATGACATTAATCCTAGCACTTGGGAGGCAGAGGCACGCAGAGTTCGAGGCACTGGTCTACAGAGTGAGTTCCAGGACAATCAGGGTTGCACAGAGAAACCCTGTCTTGAAATAAATACATACATACATACATACATACATACATATATACATATGAATTCGACGAGCATGTCCATTTAGCAAAACAAAAGTTCCCCACCTCCTTGAGCCACGGGCTTTTAACCAGGTTTACAGCACCAGGCATAGACTCTCTCCTGTGGATCAGGCCTCAAACCCAATCAGAAAGTGGTTAGTTACCTACAGCCATGCTTTTTGCACCAGTGGGCACACTCTGCTTGCCAGGTCACTGTTATAACATAAGGGTCCCCTGCTGGTAAAATCCGTTAATGATGCTCCCTGCACTAGGAAAGGGAGCCAGCCAGGAGTCATTCCTTCTCTCAGCAGCAGCTTTCCAACCCCACCCACAGGCTGGAAGGGATCCTGGCCCCACTGCCTGTCCATGTGCCAATGCAGTTCATCGCCTGTAGCTTGCGACCGGCAGCTTATTTTATAAGCTGATACCACTCATTCGCAGCAACACCTCCCATTAGCCACCTTGCCCCAATTCGCTTTCTGTGGTAAATACACCACAACCAAAAGAGTTGTGGAGGGGAGGCTCAATTCCATTCTACAAATCCAGGCCAGGATCCACCATTGACGGATGCACCACTGAGGGATCCACTACTGAGGGATCCACCACTGAGGGATCCACCACCGAGGGATCCACCACCGAGGGATCCACCACCGAGGGATCCACCACCGAGGGATCCACCACTGAGGGATCCACCACTGAGGGATCCACCACTGAGGGATCCACCACTGAGGGATCCACCACTGAGGGATCCACTACTGAGGGATCCACTACTGAGGGATCCACCACTGAGGGAAATCAGGGAAAGAACTCAAGGCAGGAACCTGAAGTTAAGAACTGAAACAGAAGCTGACCGGTGGTGGCACATGCCTGTAATCCCAGCACTTGGGAGGCAGAGGCAGGCGGATTTCTGAGTTTGAGGCCAGCCTGGTCTACAGAGTGAGTTCCAGGACAGCCAGGGCTACACAGAGAAACCCTGTCTCGAAAAACCAAAAAAAAAAAAAAAAAAAAAAAAAAAAAAAAAAAAAGAACTGAAGCAGAGAGCATGGAGATATGCCACTTGCTGCCTTGCTTCCTTTGGTTCATGCTCACCCAGCTTTCTCATACAACCCAGGATTACGGGTTGTTCTGGCTCACATAAGGGGTGACACCACCCACAGTGGATATCGATCAACGATCTCACAAACAGCCACAGGCAAATCTGAGCAATCCTTCAGTTCAGACTTCCTCTTCCCACACAGAGCTTAGTTACCTCAAACTGACAATAAAATCTAACCAGCACAGGTGCCTCCTAGGAGCCCTGCAAATGCCTCTGGAGGCCTTCTGTTCTTCCAGGGCTGCTTAATGTTATATAGTGGTCCATCCTGCTTTCCCTAAGGCCTCTAATCCTGGAAAAGAAGCCAGAGTACATTCCCTTACCACCTGACAAAAACAAATGGGCGTCAGGAAAGTGGGGAGCAGATAGTGAGAGGACTCAGGGACACAGGTGCTGCCAAGCCTCACGAACTGAGTTTGATCCTCAGAACCCACGTGGTGAAAGGAGCTAACTACTGTAAGACTCTGGGAGTCTTAACTTACCGGAGAGATCCCCTGAGGGAACCATGTGGAGACGGGAATTGATGTAAACCACAGGAGGAATTTTTATTTAATATCCAGCATGCTGGGGTCGCCCACATGGAGAGAGAACAATCCCGTGCAGTCCACGCAGTGGACCTTTTATACAGTCCTCAGGCAGCTGCCTTTAGCTACAGTGTGGCTGGCAGAACAGTGTTACCTTTAAACAGATTTGTCTCTAGGGGATGAGGTAAATGGTCACCGGTCTGTTCTTTGGAATGTGTCCCCACCATTAGGTCAATCCCCCCCTACCCCACCCCACCCCCGCCCCCTTTGTGATCTGAGGAATGTAATTTAGCCTCTGACCTTTTTAAAGTTTCTGAGTTAACCCTTTCACTACCTCTTACAAACTGTCCTCTGACCTCTACATATGCACCATAGTATGTACATATATGTCCCTCATACCATACATATATATATATATATATATATATATATATATATATATATATATATACAGCAGTGTTTGGGGGCACAGCCAGGATGCTTCACACTACACCACCCTGCTGGCTGGCCCTATGTAGCAGTGGCATGCTGCCCTGTCCATCACAGCCATGCTCAGACCCCTGTCACCAACGCCGCCTATCTCTAGTTCCGCCTATCTCTAGTTCTGCCTCTTGTCACTCCCTGTGCAAATGCTGCTCTATTCTGCCATCTTTCCTACTTCTCTGTTGTACATTTATTTACTCAAGTGACACTGCAGACTGCTGTGTGTCATACAGTATTTTCTCTGCAAACAGCTTTACATGAAAATACTATTGTAATGAGTCATTGGTATGGTCAGAGGTTTCTGGTTTCTGAGACGCCATAAGTACTTGACTATTGCAGAGATTAATCTCAGATAACTTGTTGTCGTCCAGAGTCAGGGTAATCTTGTGGCCAGGCAGGGAAGCCTGGGGTTAAGAGAGAGAGGGGGCGGGAGGAGAGACAGAGGGAGACAGAGAGAGAGACAGAGAGAGACAGAGAGAGAGACAGAGAGAGACAGAGATCTAGCTGTGGGTGACTGTATTTGTTCCCATCTTCTGCATGAGTACATCACTCTAGTTGGTATAACAAACCTGAGAGAATGGAGCCAAAAAAAAAGAAAAAAGAAAAGAAAAGGAAAAGAGGCAGACTAAAGTCTCGTCCAATAGCCAACCTTATGTAGAGCATCATATAATTTATATTATGAGAGTTAGCAAGGCCACTTGAGCAAAGTTCACAAGAATTCAAGCTAAATGGAATCACAACGGGCAAGGCTTGCCTGGAAATAAGCTAGGTCACAGGTCACATGAGTAAAGTTTACTTGACTTCCAAGTGTATACAGACTCAAGGACAGCTGGCTTAGACACATTTTTGAATAACAAAAGTAAGATAATACTCAGTCTGAAGTAAACTCACTTCTCTTTTCTCCACCTGGGAGGGGAATGAGTTCCCTACAACAAATCCAAGTTTAGAAGAAACAAATCTCAGGACTCTTGTCTTGTTTTCTTGAGTTTTCTTATAAGCTCTCAGAATTCCCTTCATACAGCTCCATTCTAGGACCTTGTTCTGACACAGGAAGAAGCCTCTGTCATGATGACTGAATAGGGCACCAGCCTCAGAGCTATCTAGTATCTCGCTTTTTAGTCACTCAAGATATGTCAGGTTTTGGTCCATCTCATGGAGTGGGCCTTAAGTCAAATCAGGCCCTGGTTACTCCCACAAGCTTGTGCCACCACTGTCCTAACATATTTTGCAGGCAGGACAGATTGTACATCAAAGGTTTTGTGACTTCGTTGGTGTTTACATTTCTCTTTTGGTAGGCTGCTGAGTGCTTTTCTGTACCAAAGACACTAAAACTTGGGGGTGAGGGTTCTATGTAGATGCCAGCTTGATCTCTCCATGTTCGGTGAGTTGTGTGGGTGTGGTCTTCAGCAGTGAGACCTTGCTGTCAGTTTGTGGAGAGCAACCTACTGTCTTGACATCAAGCTGGGTTGTTTGGGAATTTCCATGGATCCTCCTTGGCCAACAGCTCCCTTTGATGCAACCCAGTGCTACTACTGGTGATAGAGATGGTCAGTTGGGACTCTGTCTCCCTCATTATCTGGAAACTTCATTAAGATCACCTTCATATAATTTAGGATGTTTTCACTATACTGGGTTTCCATTTGACCCCTCAAATGCCCCTCAGTTCTAGCTGTCTCTTCCCAAATCCCCTCCCTCAACCTCTATCTTCTCCTGCTCCCCACCTGATTCTTCCATTCCCACCCACCCCCAGTTCACCCATAAGATCTATTCTTTTTTTCCTCCTCCCAATGAGATCTGTGTGCCCCCTCCCATCTTTTTCTCTATACCTAACTCCTCTGGGTCTACAGATTGTAGCTTGTTTGTCATTTACTAATGGCTAATGTCCACATATAAGCAAATATGTACCACATTTATCTTTCTGGGTCTGGGTTTTCTCACTCAAGATGGTTTTTCTAATTCTGTCCACTTACTTGTAAGTTTTATGATGTAATTTTTTTAATAGCTGAGTAATACTCCATTGTACAAAGGTACTGCATTTGTTTTTATCTGTTCTTCTGTTGAGAGACACGTAGGTTGTTTTCAATTTCTGGTTATTATGACTAGAGCAGCAGTGGACATGGTTGAGCAAGTGTCTCTGTGGTAGGATGACGCATCCTTTGGGTGTATGCCCAAGAGTGAAATAGCTGGATCTTGAAGTAGATCAATTCCCAACTTTCTGAGGAGCCACCATATAGATTTCCATAGTGGCTGTACAAGATTGCATTCCCACCAGCAATGGTTGAGTGTTTCCCGTGCTCTACATCCTCACCAGCATGAACTGTCACTTGTGATATTGATCTTAGCCATTCTGACAGGTATAAGATGAAATCTCCAAATAATTTTGATTTGCATTTCCCTGATGTGTCTGGGTCTTCAATTTGATTCCATTGATCAACATGTCTGTTTTTATGTCCATACTAGAATGCTTTTGTGACTAGAGCTTTGTAGTACAGCTTGAAGTCAGGGATAGTAAGACCTACTGCAATTCTTTTACTGTTCAGGATTGTTTTAGCTATCCTGAATTTTTGTTTGTTTGTTTTTCTATATGAAGCGAAGAATTGTCCATTCAAGATCTATGAGTTATCATACTAAGTATTTACATGGGCATCGGGACCCAAACTCAGGTTCTCACACTTGCCTAACAAGGGCCCCTTACCCACTGTGCCACTGCCCTAGCTCCTGCTTAACACTTTAAACTAGTAACTTGTTTTTGCTTTTGTTTTGTTTTGGCTTCTTTTGGTTTGATTTTATGAGATAGGGTTTCTCTGTGTAGCCCTGGCTGTCCTGGAACTCGCTTTGTAGACAAAGCTGGCCTCAAATTCATAGAGATCCACTTGCATCTGCCTCCCAAGTGCTGGGATTAAAGGCATGCACCATGACCACCTGGCTTAAAACGTTTAGTTTTCTCCCTTGTTCCTCACAGACAAAACCTAGACTTGCTCATGTTTTGGCCAATGCTGTGCACAAACCAGTTACCATCAGAGCTGAAGGTGGAAGGCTGAACAGTCAGAAGAAAGAGGAGGAGGAGGAAGAAGAGGAGGAGGAAGGAGAGGAAGAGGAGGAAGAGGAGGAAGAGGAGGAGGAGGAAGAGGTAGAACAACAGGATCAAAGAACAGCCGAGGTGAGTGTTCTTGGGGTTTCCCCCAAATCATGACTTCCCTCCAGTGACGGGATATAGCAGGTGTCCCTGAGCAGGTGTGGGGAGAGATAAGCTAACAGAGATAAGAAAGACCCTGGCACAGTTAAACTGAAGATAGATTTGCTTGGGGCTTACAGGGTGGGGGTTTTCCATGATGAGAACCAAAGCTGACTGAGTTACAGCCTTTGCCAGGCAAAAAGGAAAGAAAGGGAGAGAGTCCTCTCAGTGATTCAAAGATGATTGACAGGAGCAGAATCTTTGTTGTCAGTTGAACTCATCTGCTTCCCAATCCCCAGTTCCAAGTTTTCCTTACAGACATCTTTGTGTTCCCTGGATTTATCAGCCTACCCTTCCTGTGGGCTAGAATAATATCAGATAAACATGATCTCACTGAATTGGAAGTGGAAAAGCTTAGGGATGTTGAACTATAAAACCAGAAATTTTTGGACTATGGGGACAAAGGATGAGAACAAAAGAAAGAAAATGAGAGACATTTTGTTGGTGTTGTTGCCTGTCTGCTATATGGCAAATATGTCTGTAAGCTGTTAAAACTAGGAAGAGGAAGTTTCTAACCATGCAGAGGGTGTGTAGAGAGCAAAGGTGTGGGCCCATGGTCTCTAGTTCACACAGGTGCTATGTCACCAAACTCACAGACTATGTTTCTTGATCATTGTCATGAGAATAAAATATTCCCAAGTGTGACTTGGTTCCCCCAGGACTTGACAGCCTGTAGGAAGAGTTGGGGTCATATTACAACAGCATTCATTCAGTTTCTTTAATCCATGACTGTGATAGGCAAAATAATACATAATAAAAGTACCCATAGTGCGGTGGTGGCACATGCCTTTAATCCCAGCACTTGGGAGGCAGAGGCAGGTGGATTTCTGAGTTTGAGGCCAGCCTGGTCTACAGAGTGAGTTCCAGGACAGCCAGGTCTATACAGAGAGAGAAACCCTGTCTCGGGAAAAAAAAAAATCCAAAAAACCAAATAAATAAATAAATAAATAAATAAATAAATAAATAAATAAATGGCACAGAGATAATAGACACAGAGGATTGAGTAATATAGCCACAAGGTAAAAAATGTAGGAAGCCTCTGGGAATTGGGAAGGGGAGGATATGGAGTCTTTCCTAGAGCCACTTAGAAGGATGGCCCCAAAGACAGCTAGTTTTAGCCCAGAGACACACATGTGAGAGATCTGACTTTGGAGCTATAAGATACTGCATTTGCCCAGTGCTCTGGGAGGCAGAGACAGGTGGATTCCTGACTTCGAGGCCAGCCTGGTCTACAGAGTGAGTTTCAGGATAGCCAGAGCTACACAGAGAAACCCTGTCTCGAAAAAAACAAACAAACAAACAAACAAACAAAAAAAGATACTGAATTTGCATTGGCTCAAACTGCTGTGCTGTGGGGGGAGTCCACAGTACCTCCCTACTGCTAGGACTCTCTCTCCTTTCACCCACTCCTGGCTCCCTGTTTCCTCTGGACAGATATCTAAAAACTCATAAGTGGTTCTACGTCATTTCCCATTTCCGAAGCACTGGTGATGTTTGATGACTATGTGGCCATGGCCACTGCTGCCTGAGAGCTCTCAGGCCTGTCTCAACACGTTACCCTGCAGGGCACACAGAGCCCTGCATCACCAAAGCAGCCCTTCACCCTGCTGCCCTTGTTACATCATAGTAGTCATCTGTGGAGGGACAAGAGAAGGCTCGTTCCCATGTTGCTTCTCTGGCCATCTGGGTCGGAGGGGAGGGCTTCTTCCATCCATGCGCAGCCTCTCCAGTGCAGGCCCACGGCCCCATCCCTTCAAGTGAAAGATCAGAAGGGGCTGGTATCAGCACAGAGGACCAAACTGTCTACACACCTCAGCAGTGATGCTTTGAACTTGAACCGTCCTTTGCAGGCTTTTGAACCCTTGTTCCGTTCTGAAAGGCTATGAAAGCTTTTGAGGATGAGGCTTCATTAGGGGAAGTAGGTCACAAAGGGCCAAACTTTAAAAAGTTTCCGCCTATCCCCTGCTTCTGATACCCACTCTGCTTCCACAGTAATGTATAAACATAACTTTTATTTGCCTGATATAATTATCATCTCAGAGGCTTACTGCTGAATAAGCTCACCCTTTCTAGTTCTTTCTGAAACTGGCTGGCTGGTTCAACACAGCTGTCCCGCCTCAAACTCCTCTCCAAACTGACAGATTCAATCTGGCTTCTCTCTGCTTCTCACTGAATTTCTCTGCTTGGCTTCAGACTAATTTTGACAATTTGTTCTTTTTTTATTATTTTATTTTTGGTTTTTGGTTTTTTGAGACAGGGTTTCTCTGTATAGCCCTGGCTGTCCTGGAACTTACTCTGTAGGCCAGGCTTAGAACTCAGAAATCCACCTGCTTCTGCCTCCCAAGTGCTGGGATTAAAGGCATGCACCACCACTGCTGAGCCAACAATTTGTTCTAATCTTTTGACTCCTTATTCTCTGGCTTCAACTGCCTCTGCTGACCTGCACTGTGTGAACTTGCACAAATTGAACATAAGTCCCAAACTACTCTGTGTGTGTGTGTGTGTGTTTGTGTGTGTGTGTGCACGCTCACACACACACACATATGTATTTCTCTTAAGTGACCTCTTTCTTGTGCTGTTGTTGTATGAATCAGGTGTCTCTTCTCTCTGACTCAGTCTGTCAAATCTTTCCCTGATTTGTCACTATGTCTGCTCCTCAATTAGATGTCACTTTCAAACATGGCTGCTTTCTTCTACCTTTGCTGACCTTACCTTTGCTGTTAAGGATTAAGGGTGTGTACCAAGGGTATTTCCCCCAGCCAGAGGAATTAAAGATATGTGGCTTATATGCATTCCGGCAGGATTGTATCTTTGAATGTGACCCCTTGCCAGAACAGCGGTGTTGTTGGATTAAAATTCCTCTACAGTAATTCCAACACTCGCTCCTACATTCTGCTTTCCCCGTTGTGATGGCTTAGCATTCTCTCCACTCTGCCTTCCCACCATGATGGTCTAACATGTAGATTAGCATCAATATGAAACTTTCCTCCCTTTATCTTTTGTATTGAGAATTATGGTCAGTGACCCAATAGCCAATAGATGCACCAGCCATTGGCTCTATTTCATGTGAGCCCATGGCTCTAGTTACAAACTTCCTGTCCTTAGGCAATGCCTTTGTGCACAAGGACCTTTATGGAAGTGTCCATTAGATTGCCAGAGGTGTCCAATTCATCTTACCCATGCCTTCTACTAGCACAAAGGTCCTTCAATTTGAAGTCGCCCACCCTGTGCCAGACCCTCATCTTCCAAATCCAGGTTTCTCTGCAGTGGACTCCATGAAAATGGTATCTCCCGGAGGGGGGTGTGGATTGTCCCATCATCCCTGTAGGGTGATACCTGGGTGAGAAATCACCTTGCCAGATTGTAGCCTTAAAGGTTCAGTTATCAAGTCAGTGTCTTTGAAGAGGGAAGGAAAGAAAGAACTGGGTACTACTGCCTTTCTCTTCCTCCTCCCAACACAATTCTAGCTCTCCTTCTTCATGGGACTTAGATCAGGTAAGGTCCCACCCCAGTGCATGCCCACCTCTTTAGTGGGACCCAAGTGTTAGTCTTTGGCTAACAGTATTGACAAGAAGAAAGGGGGAGGGATGTCCTACAGACTGGGCCAGGCCCCATCAATCAGACTTTCTTTCTGCAGCTGAGTAGCTTATATGAACTCATTTGCATAATTTGGTTCAATATTTACTGAGCCAGTCTCATTTTCTGGGATGTCTCCATAGCCAACAGCTGGGAAGGCTGCAATTTCAGCATGATGAGCATGCAGGGAAGCCACCAGAGACTCACACTGAGATGTAGCTTCCAAACAAAGGCAGCCCTGGGGAGCTCCACCTGGGCCTACCCCAGATCTCTGCAGCTGGAAGTCAACTATAGCTACAACTGCAAACCAGGCTGTGCCAGTCACAGGCAACAACAACAGTGGCAACCGCGGCAGTAATGGCTTAGTTCTCCCTCATTACATTAATGTCATAATAGCTGACTGAGACTGAAAACTCTAAGTGGAATTCCTCACTTGATCTTCAAAGCAGCCCCAGGAGGGAGCAGATCAGTTAGGAGCACTTTTTATAAAAAATGAGACTTTGTCAGCCAGGAAAAGCCCATGAAGGGCATTAGATTAGCATCAAGCACTGGTTCAGGATGGAAATGGCATCATTAGGCTTCAAATGTGCTCCAGCTAACTGCTGACTTCATTTGAGCACAAGCTCTGAGGGAGCAGCCCAGGCTCTACCCATATCCACAGGGTTGAAGTGGCTGGGAAGTGTGAGGAGGCTCCTGCTGGTCTTGAGAGTCACTGGATTGGGCAGGCTGAGTTATATGGCTGTAACAACCTGGACACAGTGATTTGTCTTAGACAGTGGTCATGTGTCCTTCTCCCCCACCCAGTTCCAAAGGCAGAAGTGGACCCAAAATAAAAATCAGAAAATGAGTTGGGATGAAACAGAGAGAATGAAGCACGCTTTGCAGAGGCCTGTATTGTCTATGTTATTCTGGGAAGGGAATGGCTTGGTGAGATGGTACTTGCCTGTGATCCCCGCTTAGGACACAGGGGTGGGACAATTGTCCAGAATTCAAGGCTATCCTGGGCTACCCAGTAAGTTCCAGAACAGTCTGAGCTACAAAGTGAGACCTTAGACTAGGGAGATAGTTTAGTTGGTAGAGTGCTTACCCAGCATGCACAAAATGCTGGGTTTGATCTTCTAGCACCACACAAACCAGGCATAGTGACCCATACCTATAATCCCAGCATCTGAACTCAGGATGTAGAGAAGGAAGCGTCAGAAATGGGAAGTCATTGTTGGGTATATAGTGAATTCACTGACAGCATAGGCTACAGGACATTCTTGAAAATGGATGGTTGGATGGAAGGATATTTTGTCTTAAAAAAAAAAAAAAGTAAGGAACATAGAGAAACAGCTAAAGTGTGGGTGTGTGGGAGACAATACCCAAACCCAGATCTCTGTGACTATGAAGTGTTTGCCCTGCCCTCTGAGACTTCCACCTTGATAGTCTGCAAATAGTCAGTTTGTACTTCTAGTTGGTAGAACAAGGACTTTTGCACTTAATTTCAATGTTCTAATATAATGAAATTTGTCATCGTTTTTTGAACTAAGAGGCCTGTGCCTCATTTTGTATTGATACCTAGATAAACTGACACCTATACATCTACACCTGAAGAGACTGGCTTAAGCAACTTTTGTAGCTCAGTCTCTGGCATGCTGTAGCTCTTCTGGATTCCAGATCCTTCCCCTCCTCACAGCCCACGATAGACATGGACCATGTTCTATTTTGTACGCTGGACTTTAGCTCATTAGGTAAGCTCCCGGTCCTGAATGATTACCTTTTACTACACCCCTAACCCACAGTCCAACTCTTCCCTCCAAAGACTGGAAGCCTCCTTAGGGACCCAAGGCTATTAGAAAGCATAAATCCAACCTTTGGGTAATTTCTACCTTCTCAGCTGCCCTTCTGGCAACAGGTGCTGCCTACAAGGGCAATTCAGAGCCCACTGCCTAGCTCTCCCTCACCTGACTTCTGTCCACTCAAGGATTGCTAGCAATCTACAAAACTTTCCCTCAGTTCAGCACAGTCATTACAGGGCATCCATCACACACCACCACCCCCTGCCCCCCACACGTATGTACTTATGCTTTGCCAAAAGATGACACCCTTCCAAGACTACTGGAGCCTTTGCTAAGAGTTCTGTGAATACAGATGCCAGCAAACAGACATGTTCTGTTCAGAAGCAGAAGGAGGAGCCTTCCTCCCAAGGCATCAAGGTGTTGCCAGACAGCTGGGCGAAGGCCAAGTCCCAGAGCATCTTCTGAGACTCTACTCCTACCTCCTCTGAGCCACTGTCACCACCTGCTGCATCCAGGAACTTGTAACCATTGAATATCAGCAGTCTGGCCAGGTCTTTGTCTCAGAAAATAATATTCTTCACATGCTGTTACTTATTTGTTCAACCAATATGTGGTGATGGTTTCTGAGGTTCAGGCCTTGACCTCAGTACCAGTATGCAAAGCCAGCAGCCTCAAAGAGTAGCTAATAGTCATCTTGTCAGCTCAGTGTGTCCTAGTAAAATACTATAGGCTGGAATATATAAACCCCAGATGCGTATTTCTCATAGATCTAAGGTGAGAAGTCCTACATCAAGTTACCAACTCATTGGGTTCTTGCTGATGGCTCCCCCCTGGGTTTGCAGATGGCTAGCTACTGCCTTGCTGTGAACTCAGAGGGGACGGGGAAAGAGAAGCAACCAAACTACCTCTTAGGATGAATCTCATCCATAAAACATCTTCACAGAAACATCCAGAATAATGTTTAACCAAACATGTGTGTACTGACAAACTGACATAAAGTTACCCATCCCAGGGGTAAGGATGGGTCGTAAAGGGCTGTTTGGGGAGTAGTTCATCTAACTCAGCTTTCAGATATCATGTGGTGTATGGTGGATAGAAAGTCATGATGGGCAATTATTATCACTCTGGGATTTGATTACACTTAAGACACATCCTCCTCCTTACATGATCACACAAAGAAGTTTGTCCCTTAGTTAGTGTCCCCAAGACCTCAGTAACTGTGACAAAGGCTGTTTCTGTCAAGTCTATCCCCAAAACGATGACAGCCTCCCCTTGCCATCTGTTGAAGAATAATACCTTTACCCAGAGGATGAGGGAAGTGGGCAGTTACCAGGAATGAGGACCCAGCTTCAGGGAGAAGCCTAGGCAAGCCAGTGGGACCAACAAAAAGAGGAGAAAGTGGCTAAGCAGCCATTGCCCCACATCTGTTGGTCTTCTGTCACCTGCTCTCCCTGTTAGCCACATGCACTACAAACCCCATGCAGGATTCCGCGGGCCTCCCATCTCCACAGCCAGCATGACATTCACCAGGCTCCCTTCCTGCCTTTAGTAAGCTCTACTTCAGAGCATGCAACCCGCCCATCCTGCTGACTTTGTTAGAAAAAGAGAAAGGAAAGGACCTGAGCATTCATTCGGCACACTTACGGGGAGCCTGCTCTGTTTCCGGTAGCAGTCCGACCAAGGACTCGGCGGATGAAGACACTGAGCCCTTACTTTGTTTTCCATAGGACACATTCCCATTCGGTTAGTTTCCAGTCACCCACTGAAAGTACCAGAGTTTCCCTTATACATTTAGTTCAACCCAAGGTCTCATGGCAAAGATGTTAAATTTTTTCCATTGCCAGTCACCCAAAGGAAAAAGATTTACCCCCATTTCTCCTCATATTTTTTAAAGTTTATTTATAAAAGTTTATTTATTTATTATATTTATTTATTATATATGTATATTTATTTATTACATGGGGTCATGGAGGAAGGACATGAGGACCCTTGTGTCAAAAGTGAAAATTCCTTCTTTACCCTCCTAAGGATGGGTGGGGTTTCACAAAGCCTGCAGGAAAACTCTTTGATTCTCAGGTAGGAGGTAGAGAAGGGGGTGGGGAGTAGGATGTGTGGCCACCAACACCCCTTTGATGGGGTGTCTGTAGCTGTCTTCAGACACTCCAGAAGAGGGCATCAGATCTCATTACAGATTGTTGTGGGCCACCATGTGGTTGCTGGGATTTGAACCACGACCTTCACAAGAGCAGTCAGTGCTCTTAACAGCTGAGCCATCTCTCCAGCTCCTCTCTTCATATATTTGAGATGAGGTTTCTTGTATCCCAGGTTGACACTAAATTTGCTATATAATCAATGCTACCCTTGACCTCACAATCCTCCTGACTCAACATCTTAAGTACTGGGGTTAAAGGCATGCACCACCAAAAAAAAAAAAAAAAAAAAAAGGCATGCACCACCATGCTGAACCCTTTAATTTCTCATTGGGACCTCAATGTTCCCATCTCTGAGAGGAGAAGTTGGAATGGATGATATCTAATGACCTCTTCTCCCTAAGAGTTCTGTGCTCCAACATTGCCTAATGCCCTCAGGCAGAGGATAAGGGAACCACTACGGGGCCCAGACAAGACTCTTCTGGGGAATGGGTAGGGGTGGCACTCTGGATTGAGAGCTGTTCAATCTAGGATCTAAACTAAGAAGAGAAGCCAGTTCTGGTGGAGCGCACTTGGAATCCCAGCACTTGAGGGGTAGAGACAGAAAGATCAGGAATTCAAAGGCATTTTCGCCTACATACAGAGTTGAAGTCAGCTTGGGCTACATAAGACATTGTCTCAAAAAATAAAAATGAAAATAAAAATCTAGACTTGGAGGGGAAAGGGAGGCGCCTAAATGGAGACCCTCCTGAGACATAGCCTGGTCTTACAGAACACTGCTTCTTGGGAGATGTAAGCAGATGTCTTCCCTTAGATAGGAGCCAACAACAGATCAGAGTAGGAGAGAGCTGAAGTCCAACTTGGGAACTAGTGAGTTTATTGGGGTTACTTACAGGAGTGGGAAGGACTCAAAAGCCAGCTACAGCACAGAAAGCCCACCCGGCAAGAATGACAGCTCATGACAGCTTAAAACCCAGAGCTTTCTTCACTACACCCCTTTCAGGCAGCTTAACGTTGAGAAAATCTCCCTCTGGGCAGCCTCGTTAGTCTGGGCCTCTCCAGGCAGCTTTGGTTGTAAGTAAGGTCTCATAAGGTCTCAGACACTGAGACAGATTGGCAGCAAGATTTGCTTAATACCATGGACAGACAGACAGACAGATCGATGGCAACTTGTCGGGGACTCTCAAGAGAGTTCAGACCTCAGTACCAAAGACAGTCAGTATGGTGGGGTCATGGAGGAAGGACATGAGGACCCTTGTGTCAAAAGTGGAAGTTCCACCTTGTATCCTCCTAAGGATGGGTGGGGGTTCACTAAGCCTGCAGGAAGGCTCTTTGATTCTCAGGTAGGACTAGAGAAGGGGGTGGGGAGTAGGATGTGTGGCCACCAACACCCCTTTGATGGGAACTCACCCACCCCCCACCCCTTAGCTCCCACCCCCACCCCTTAGCTCCCACCCCCCACTATGAGAGATCTTAGCTCCAGAAAGTCTACCAGCTAGGGACTCAACAGATACTGTCCCAGTAGGTTATGTCCCCATCTGTGAAAGGAGAAAGGCTGCTGTAGGGTATTATGGCCTGAGCAGTGACTGGGCCTTTCAGTCATACTTGCCCCATCTCCTCAGCAGTCCTTACTGTTTTTAGAAAATTGGAGGGGGGGATGGAGAGATGGCTCAGTGGTTAAGAGTACTGACTGCTCTGCCAGAGGTCTTGAGTTCTATTCCCAGCAACCACATGGTAGCTCACTAGAGATGGTGAGGATCTGATGCCCACATCTGGTGTGTCTGAAGACAGCCACAGTGTACTCATATACATGAATAAATAAATCTTTAAAAAAAGAGAGAAAGAAAGTTGGAGAGGGAGGGGAATAGTATTGTGTTTTATAAAAAGACAGAGAAATCAGGGATATGTTTGGTGAAAGTATTCACAGCACCAATGTTGTGTTTTATAAAAATGATAGGGGATGAAGGAACATGTTTGGTGGATGCATGGTATGGTGTGGGGGAAGAAGATGCCTCTGCAGAGCCAAGCTGAGGCATCCCTTCCTCCCTGAGGTACCAGCCACATGATGGTATAGTCTAGAATATAGAATAGAGTTTGAGAGAGAGAGAGAGACAGAGAGAGACAGAGAGAAGCTGGCTATGAGCACGTGGAGAGAGGAGGGGGGAATGGGGAGAGGGGGGAGCAGGATCAAGAGCAAGTGAGTGAGGAGGGGCAAGCATCCCCTTTTACAGTGAGTCAGGCATACCTAGCTGTTTCCAGGCAACTGTGGGGTGGAGCCTAGATTAAATACTAACAAATAGTACATCTGATCAGTTTCAGGGACTTCCTGAGTCTCAACTAGCTTCTCTGCTGGATGGAATGCTTCAGCTGGAGCAGTTTGCCGTAGGAGACCTGAAGAGGGATGGAATTCTTCCTAAGAAGATAGAGAATGGGAAAAGCCTGTGACCCATAGATTTCATGTGGGCACAGGTCCCAGGCCCTTGTCCCTTCTACTCCCCAGAGTTATCATCGTACTTAGTGCTCTGACTTTGATTGTGGTGTCCCCAACGATACTGAGGCTCCATTCCTGGTACTTTCAAAGTCAACCAATCTGACAAGAGTGTCTTTGTGGATTATGAAGACCCAGTCACAGGCCAGGAGAGGATATACATACACATACCCTGGGTTCTGCACACGGTCTCTTTTTGTCGATGATTCCAGTCCTTGGAGAGCTGAAGCAGAAAGAGTGGAGCAAGGCTAGTGTCTTAGTCAGGGGTTCTGTTCCTGTGCAAACATCATGACCAAGAAGCAAGTTGGGAAGGAAAGGGTTTATTCAGCTCACACTTCACATTGCTGTTGATCAGCAAAGGAAGTCAGGACTGGAACTCACACAGTTAGGAACTTGGAGGCAGGAGTGGGTACAGAGGCCATGGAGGGGTGCTACTTCCCTTGGTTTTACTCAGCCTGCTCTCTTATAGAACCCAGGACTACCAGCCCAGGGATGGTGCCACCCACAATGGGATCCTCCCCTCCTTGATCACTAATTGAGAAAATGCCCCACAGCTGGATCTCATGGACGCACTTCCCCAACTGAAGGTCCTTTCTCTGTGATAACTCCAGTTTGTGTCAAGTTGACACACAAAACCAGCCAGTACAGTTAAGTTAGTCTACACTACATAAAAAGGTCCCGTTTTGCCGGGCAGTGGTGGCACATGCCTTTAATCCCAGCACTTGGGAGGCAGAGGCAGGCGGATTTCTGAGTTCGAGGCCAGCCTGGTCTACAGAGTGAGTTCCAGGACAGCCAGGGCTACACAGAGAAACCCTATTTTGAACCCCTCCCCCCAAAAAGTCCCGTTTTAAGAAACAAAACTATCAGTAGAGAGTCCTGACCAAGCATTGTGAGAAGCCGCCTGTTGCTCCTGCAAACTCCATTACAAGATGGCGTTCGCATCTCGCTAAAATGTATCATTAACCAGCGAACAAATCAGTGCGTGTGCCTGAAGTGATTTAACGTCCTTCGGTCTCTGCCTACCTCGTGGCGTAATATGGGCTGATGAGCTGCAACCAATTAGGAAGTGCCATGTCCTAGGCGGGCTTACCAGCCTATATAAGGGACGGTTTTTCAGACGTTAGAGTCTCCGTTGTTGTAAGCTTATGCTCTCCCTCTCAAGTGCATTAAAGCATTTCTACAGAAGGATCCTGAGTGTGCCGCGTTGTTTTGCTGGCGAGACGGTAGCGCGGGACAACTGGTGCAGAAAACCCAGGAATACAACCAGACCATCGTCAGCACCAAAGTGGAGACCCCTTAAATTCAGGTTTCAGAACTGTAGGTAAAGGTGTTCAGAGAGGTATGTCTTTTCCGGACTTTGGCTTGAGTTTTCTCCGCTTCAGGAAGGCAGTATTGAGGCCTTGGTTATTGTTCTAGGGGCACTTGTGGTAACATTTGTATCCATCAAGGTTGGTGTTAACATTTGTATCCATCAAGGTTGCTGTTAAGTGTAATAAGATCGACATAGATAAGCGGCAGCAACTGGGTCTGCATCTCAGTCTCCTGTAAAGGAGCTGAGCACCGTTTTTTTACTTTCACTTTCCGCGCAGGTTTTTACTTTCACTTTCCTCACGCTGGTAAGGCGGACATAGATAAGCGGCGGGCGCCCCCCCCCTTTTTTTTATCATCATGGGCTCCTCCCAGTCGGTTGTTACTGCTATAGAAGCCGTGTTGAAACAGCGAGATATAAAGATTGCCAACCAAACGCTCAGATGCCTGCTCCGGCTCACTAACTTTGGCCTCTTGGAACAAGCTAGGTAGGGACCTCGTTAGACGAATGGAGGAAGTGTTCTTGAGGAAGTCCAGGATAGCATGTCAGAAACTGAACGCAGTGAGAGGTTAGGCGCGCAAAGGAAGAAACGGGCCCAGTATAAGGAAAATGGCCCTCCCGGAAAGTCTGCTGACAAGGGAGCGTATTTTAAGGAACCTAGAGACT
Organism: Apodemus sylvaticus; assembly: GCF_947179515.1. Taxonomy (NCBI): domain Eukaryota; kingdom Metazoa; phylum Chordata; class Mammalia; order Rodentia; family Muridae; genus Apodemus; species Apodemus sylvaticus. The sequence goes on along the minus strand of NC_067474.1, from coordinate 69,117,476 downwards.
ATTTGTTGAAAAATCGGACAAGGGGACTAATTTATACCCCGTCCGAGAGCTGAAAGCTCTGCAATTAAGTAGTTCAGACAGCCCTGGAAGCTCAGAGGATGAAAGCCTCGACCCCGAGGAGGAGGCTGAGCTAGATGAGGAAGTGGCAAAATATGAAGAGGAGAGTTACCATCATTTTCAGGGCAATAAGAGACACCAAAGACATTCACTTTATGGGATAGCCGCTTTCACAGGTGGTCCCTTAGGCACCCCCTCTGTATGAGGTCCGCCAGGATCCTTATCCCTCCTACCTGATAAGGTGAGAAGGAAGCTACGCTCGGCCTTCCCTGTTTTTGAAGGCCTAGAGGACGGGCGGGTATATGCGCCCGTGGAATATAATCAGATAAAAGAATTAGCAGAATCAGTCATAAAGTATGGTGTTTGCACCAACTTTACATTAGCACAATTGGATAGGTTGGCAAGAGATTCTATGACACCTGCTGATTGGCAGACAGTGGCCAAAGCCACGCTTAGCAGCATGGGCCAATACATGGAATGGAAGGCCCTCTGGCACGAAGCAGCTCAAGAGCAAGCTAGAGCCAATGCTGCATCTTTAACACCAGAACAACAGGAGTGGACTTTTGACATGCTGACAGGGCAGGGGCGCTATGCGACCAACCAGACTAATTTCCCCTGGGGGGCATATCAGCAAGTTTCGGGTACTGCCATCAGGGCCTGGAAGGCACTCTCTAGGAGGGGAGAAGGGAGCAACCAATTAACAAAGATTATACAGGGGACTCAGGAGCCTTTTTCCGACTTTGTGGCTAGGATGACAGAAGCGGCAGGACACATTTTTGGGGACTCTGAGACAGCCATGCCTTTTATTGAGCAGCTCATTTTTGAACAAGCCACTCAGGAGTGCCGCACAGCTATTGCCCCAAGGAAGAACAAAGGGCTGCAAGATTGGCTCAGAATCTGCAGAGAATTAGGAGGCCCCCTTACCAATGCAGGGCTAGCGGCTGCCATTTTACAATCCCAGAGGCGCCCCCCTAAGGGGCCCAACAAAAGGGTTTGCTATAACTGTGGGAAGCCCGGACACATAAAAAGAGATTGCTGAAATCAAAGGGCTCCCCCTGCTCTCTGTACCCGCTGCGGCAAGGGCTATCATAAGGCGGACCTGTGTCGCTCGGTCAGGGATCTGAGAGGTAATATCCTCCCTCCTAGAGAGACCCCCACAAATGAGGATCCAAAAAACGGGGTAGCGGGCCCATGGTCCCAGGGCCCACAAAGATATGGGAACCGGTTTATCAAAGCCCCGGAGAGAGCCCCCTTGGGGATGGCGCAAGAATGGACTTGCACGCCTCCTCCAACTTCTTATTGATGCCTCAAATGGGAGTACAGCCCATACCAGTTCGATTGCCTACACCACTGCCTCAAGGGACTGTAGGGCTCCTTCTGGGCCGGGGGTCACTTACTCTGCAGGGATTAATTGTTCACCCTGGCATAATTGATAATCAACATACCACAGAGATTCAGGTTCTGTGTTCTAGCCCCAAAGGTGTATTTTCTATAAGTAAAGGAGATAGGATAGCTCAACTGCTGATCCTTCCGAGTACCTACCAGGAGCCCAGGAGCAAGCAGATGGGATCTTCAGGTTGGGACTCAACCTATTTGGTTGTCAGCTTACAAGATAGACCGAAGCTGCTCCTACAAGTTAATGGCAAAAGTTTTGAAGGTATTCTAGACACTGGGGCGGATAAGAGCATCATCTCTTCCCATTGGTGGCCAAGGTCTTGGCCAATTACCAAAGCCTCACATTCATTACTAATTTGTCTAAGAATCTTTTTCAGTTCATTTTCCAGTTCATTTTGCAGAATTGGACTTCTGAGTTTGAGCAGACGCTTCGTGAATTAAGGATGGCCGTGCTCCAGATCAACTCCACATGTCTTGCTGTCATCTTGGATCTCTTCGGCCGTCTCCTATTTCAAAGAATTGGTGGGGGTTGGATTGTTTGGCATGGCCGTCTGCTGTGGACTGGTGTTTCTCCTATAGATGGTGTGCAGACTCAGAACCCAAAATAAGCGAGACAAGGTGGTTATTACTCAGGTGCTTGCAGCCCTGGAACATGGGGCTTCCACTGATGTATGGTTAACTATGCTCAAGCAATAGATCGCTGACCGGACAGCTCTTGCACGCCCGGAACTCAGGTTCATTGCACTGGGCAGAGTGTCCAACACAGCACCCAAGGAGGGTTGTTGAACAAGGTATCGCACAGAGGGCCACTATCCCTCTGAGAGACATGTTGTTCCGCATAAGGGTTGCCTGCCCAAGTCTCCCTTTCCCAGAAAAACGGCAGAGGACAGGTCGAGAGTATCTCGGGCTCCAGAATAGGCCTAGGGATAACTCCCGCACATGGTCTGATCAATATTTTTGGCTGGGAGGTGCGACCACTGTCTCTACCCTCTCTACTGGGAGATCTATTTGCTACATAATAAAACAAAAAGAGGGAGATGTGAGAAGCCGCCCGTTGCTCCTGCAAACTCCATTACAAGATGGCGTTCGCATCTAGCTAAAATGTATCATTAACCGGTGAACAAATCAGTGCGCGTGCCTGAAGTGATTTAACGTCCTTCGGTCTCTGCCTACCTCGTGGCGTAATATGAGCTGATGAGCTGCAACCAATTAGGAAGTGCCACGTCCTAGGCGGGCTTACCAGCCTGTATAAGGGACGGTTTTTCAGACCGTTAGAGTCTCCATTGTTGTAAGCTTATGCTCTCCCTCTCAAGAGCCATTAAAGCCTTTCTATAGAAGGATCCTGAGTGTGCCGCGTTGTTTTGCTGGCGAGACGGTAGCGCGGGACAAAACATGACTGTACATTTCTAAAATGGGAAAATTCAGACCTTAACACGCAGGCAAAGTTGTGGATGATGCTTCCACAAGACAAGGATTGTCAGTAAAACCTGAGGCAAAGGATTGGAAGAGTCTCCCTCATAGCCTATAGAAGAAAGCAACTCTATCCACACCTGGGTTACAGATTTCTTAATTCCTGGACTGTAAAATAATAAAGTGTCATTGCATAAGATGACCATTAAGTACACACAAGTCTTGGAACAGGAACAAACAGGAAAAGTTTAAGCCCGAGAGGGCCACCATCTTTGATTTCTGTGAGGCCAGCTTTTCCCATGATTGATTGTTAATTAAGACTGTCCTCCACATAGATACTGCCTTGGTACAAGTAGGAATTGGCTAGGAAGGGACCTCAGCAGGCACATACAACTTGACTCTAGCTACCAGCTGAGTCTTGCTGTGCCATCAGCTAAAGGAGACAGTGAGCTGGTGTGGCAATTCTTGATGTTCCGATTGGGAAATGTAAGTGCCTACAGCTGGAGCCACTTGCTCACAGAGGCTGCCTGTCCACCTGTCTCTCCCAGCTCGTTTCTTTCTCTGGTTAATACCTTCCCTCCAGACATGCCTGTCTTCTCTAAGGCTCCCACAGGCCCACCTCTGCCCCTCTGCAACCTTGGCCTCAACTTCGGCACACTCACTGCAGCTGAACTCTTTCTTTGGGGCCCAAGGGTACTTCTTGAGGGATCCTGACTGTTTCTGCTCTACCTGAACCCCAACTTGTCTCCTGACCCCATTAACAGCCACCACCTCTTCCTCTGCTTCTGCCATTCTTGCTTGGTGGTGTGTGTCTCTGAAGCTTTCTCAAATGCTGGAGCTGTCCATTGTATCAAATACCTTATGTCTTTGTGATGGTGGGGATGGAACAAATGATTTTTTTTATTTATAAAGACTGAATTTGTTTAACGAGAACGTTTTATTTTAACCCCACAAGATTATTTCCTTTAAGCCCAAAGTAAGAGATGGCCATGAAAGTCAACAAAGTATCCACTATAGAACATTGAGAGTGTTCATTAAGCTATATATATGTCAGGGTTTGGTATAGAAAATGGAAAAATTTAAAGTTTAATTATAAATTAACCTACTAGACTTTTATTGTCTCCTTGTGTGCATTTTTTTTTGTTATTCATAATGCCACATAGGCTTTGAATACAGCCCTCTCCCCCCACCCGGCTGCATATCAGACTTACATCCAAAACATAGTACCAAAATCAAAAATAACAGGAAGCAAAAATAGCAGGAAGCAAATGATTTTTTAAAGCTTTATTTCTTTATTTTATGCATACGAGTACACTGTAGCTGTCTTCAGACACACCAGAAGAGGGCCTTACCCAGGCCTTTCTTCCTGCTTCTCAAGTGCATCAAGTTCAGCCCTGACTGGATACCTCTGTTCTTCCCTGACAGGGCACTGCCCATGTGCCTTTACAGAGCCGCCTCTCTCTCTCTCTCTCTCTCTCTCTCTCTCTCTCTCTCTCTCTCTCTCTCTCTCTCTCTCTCGTCTTCTAGATTCTAAGATCTCTCCTCAGAGAACCCTTTCCTGGTCCTTCTCCATGAAAAGGTATCCCTCAGAGCACTTACCTTCCGAAATCAACTGCTTATGTTGGCCTCAGTCAGACAACGAAGCCCACTCCAGGCCACTAATTCAACAGAAAGAATTGAAATTGGAAACCGATAGAGATTAGGAACACATTGACAAGATCCGGTCAAATTCAAGAAGCCAGTTCATAAAGGGCGAACGGTGGAGGAGAAGGAAATGGACAACTCAGGGAACTAGAATGGAGGAACGTGATGGAGGCTATTGACTGAGGGATGGAATGGACAGAGAACCAGAGCCAGAGTGGAGACATGACCCAAGAGCAGATATTGGATATTGGGGTAAAGGGTGATGAGGAGAAAGAAGAGGAGGAAGAAGCTAAACTTGGGCAGGGCTAGCTGGCAATGCACCCTGGGAAATATAGTCTTCAAGACAGTGTCCTCTGTAAGAGTGGCACAAGGTAAGGCAGGGAAGGATGTGAGCGCTGACTGGCAGTGGGAGGCACTTTGTTCACCCAGTCCCCTGCAAACGCTTGAGGTTCTTGAGAATGGAGCCTATTGATTTTCCGCCCCAGCACCTTTGTGTATGGGTACAGAAAGCTTTCAATGCATCTGACAGTGACGGATAGAACACTAGATGGTTGTTAGTTGTGGGTAAATACAACCACACTAAGTTTGGTTGTGATGATGATTGGGCCTGGGGAATCAGTTTGGAACACACCCAGACACCAAACTCTCAGCAGAGATTTCTTATGCCGGAGAGGCAAGCGGAGGGTAGGGTTGCCTCTAGGTCTGGCAAAGGCAGCTTGGGTGTCTCTGCAGAAGTAATTGTTAAGGAAAAAAGGGGGAGTCTGTGCTAGGATGAGTAGGTAAGTCCTGAGTGGATAGGTAGTTTAGCCAAATAACGAATTTTGGTTCTGAACCTTGGTATTTAGTCTCAGAGATGAGTCTGTGGCCAAGTAAGGGACTAGATGTTGGGGGCTTTAAGAATGTAATCTAATGCCAGGGCTATACAGAGAAACCCTGTCTTGAAAAAAACAAAAAAGAAAGAAAAAAAGAAAGAAAGAAAGAAGGAAAGAAAGAAAGAAGGAAAGAAAGAAAGAAGGAAAGAAAGAAAGAAGGAAAGAAAGAAAGAAAGAAAGAAAGAAAGAAAGAAAGAAAGAAAGAAAGAAAGAAAGAAAGAAAGAAAGAAAGAAAGAAAGAAAGAAAGAAAGAAAGGAGAAAGAAAAAAAAAAGAAAAAGGAACGGGTGCAAGAGAAGGATGAAGCCAAGACAAAGTTTCTGATCAAGGCTCAGAGTTTAATCTTCAGCACTGTGTTTATATAGGGAGAGCCCACAAACCCCATCCTCTGTTTCAGCTGTATTATGTTGCAAAGCAAGCTCAGTGGGGTATCTAGGAAATTGCAGGCATAGCAAGGAGAAAGACTCCCTCTGGGTTGTTAAGGTCCAACTGTGACAAGCACCTAAGGTCTATTTAGCCTGCTCAAGTCTGGGGGGAAGGGCACATGTATATAATGAAATCCCCCCCCCCTCCAACTCTTTCCACAGCTTCACCAATGTGCCTTACTCCCTGCCTTTTTCTTTTGAGAATAACCCACTATGTCCAGTCAGTGCTGCCGACATAGGCCCAGGAGCGCTGTTATCCCCTGGAGCTTGGGATCCTTCCAGTGACCATATCCCCCCCAAAACCATGACCAGCCTACCCCAGCAACTACCAATTGCCAGTAGCTCCTCAGTAAGGGGTGGGGCCTGGAGAACACCCTCCACCCCCAACCTAAGCTGGAATTTTGGTTGGCTGGATCCTGTGCAGGTAGCTACAGCTGCTGTGTGTGATCAAAGGTGAGGAGGAAAGGGTTTGTTTCATCTCAGATCTTGTAGTCCGTCATCCAGGGACTATGGATAGGATAGGAGCTAAAGACAGGAAGCTGGAGGCAAGCACTGCATGAGAGGCCACAGAGAAATGCTGCTATGGCTTGTGCTGCGTGGGTTGCTCTGCCTGCTTTCTTCTACAGCCCAGAGCCATCTACCCAAAGTGAGCTAGCTTCTTCTACGTCAACCATTAATAAAGACAACACCCCACAGGCTTGCCCACTGGCCAGTCTGGAAGGAGCATCTTCTCAATTGAGGTTCCCTCCCAAATAACTCTAGTTTGTCTCAAGTTGACATCAAACTAGCCAGCTCACAGACTAAGCACTCAGTCTCTATCCTCAGCAATTTTCCATTTATACTTCTCTGTTCTGCCTGCTGCCTGCTGATAAAAGAAGCTTATCTGGCCGAAGACCCCTCACACATCGACTGCAGGTCATAAAGGAATCAACCTCAAACCAACCAGAAAATGTCCTCTCTGCTGGCTAGCTTTCATGAAGCCAGAATGAGCCATTCAGGCTGCTAGGGGACAAAAGACATCAGTAGGCATACCCGGCACTGGCCCTGCTTGCTGTCACTCTGACCTGCCAGGCAAAAATGTGCCCACTGGTACAACAGTGAGCGGGAGTATTATGGGCTAACAAACCCTTTATGATTGGATTTGAAGCCTGCTCCCTGGGAGGGAATTTCATGCCTGGTACTATAATCTTGGTCAAAGGCCTGTGGTGCGTGGTAGTGGGGAGGAAGGTGGGGTTGTGGGTTAGAAGGGGGTGAGAGGGGTCATAAGCCTCCAAAGTAGAACCTGCTATTGTTTTCTCACTGAATGGCCCTGCTGCCAAATTGCCTTCGGGGATTTTCTATTTTTTCCTGTCTTTTTGTTTTGGACTGTGTAACTTCTTTGGCAGTGACTTTATAATTTGTCAGTAACTGCTAAATGAGCTAAGTATAAGAACAAAGAATTCTCACAATACGTGAAGACATTCGGGCTCAGAAAACTCTGGTTTGTCTAAGATCACTCAGCTGACAGATGGGCAAAGCAGGATTTGAACTCAGGTCTGAGTTACTTTGCAGGCAGGGTTCTTCCTGTTCCTCTGGGCCATCCTAACTCATCCCACTTTCCTGGGACAGAAACAGAAATCAGATAATACTAGAGTGTACTGTCTGAATGATCCCGGACACAGAGGTTGAGTTCTGTCCCACAAGGATCTGCTGTTCCATTTTGGCCCTTGGGACTAGACTCAGAAGGCCCACCATTGACTGTCCTTAGGCATGTCCAGCAAAAGGAACAAATCAGTCCAGGGCAAGGACCCCAAAATGCAGCCTAGCTTCAGAAGACTACCTGCTTCTCTGGTTTTGTCTCTCGGAAGGACTGGGTTGCTAAACAGTGATCTCTATTATGCAAAAGTACATTGACTCTTTATTAAAACAAGGTAAAATAAATCTTCCCTCTCAAGGAGGAAAATAACCCATCTCATCCATTACTCCCCAACAAAATAAGCCCACATATCTGTGTCCTACAATCGACTGATTTTACAGGCAACTGTCCCAAATATGAGAGCATATGTAGCCTCAGAGGCAGGGGATCTGGGTCCTCTCCTGTACTATCTAGTCTTTGAGCCTGGAATATAGTAGATGGTTGATAAAATACAGAATCAATAAAGGAGGCCTTGTGGCCTGGCCATGGGGCCAGCACTCCACCCATTGGTTAATATAGAACAGCACTTAAAAACTTGTCCTGCATACTTTCCCTTTCAATTCCCTAACCCCTCACACTCTATAAAAGATCTAAGTCACATCAAATAGTACCAGTCCTCAGTTTGTCTGCTGATTTCTTATGTCTTTCTACAAAAACTGGTTTTGTTCTGTTGGTTGGTTTTGGCTTAAATTGCTGGGATTTCTGCTGTGTGAAATCTTATATAACCCTTGAGGCCCAGGCCATTATTACGTCTTGCTTGAAGCCTTCCTTGATTTTGGCCAGTGCCCCTCCCTGCAGACCTGCTCATGAGCGATTCATTTACCGTTGTGTTTAAGGATGGTTCTGGAAGCACTGTATGTCACCCTTTTCCTGGCAGGTCTGGGGCTCTTAGCTCCTGTACTCAGTCTAGCACTTGGCCTGGTACTTAGTACTCAATACCCATTACATGAAAACATGAATTAATGAGCCCACAGCTTGGCCTGGACACATGACTGTAGAGCCAGTGATCTACCCAGTAGAGGTCTATCATTAGAGGGGTCAGCCCAGGACAGACCTCCTCAGTGGTGCAGCCATAGTTGACACTTGGCAACAAGTATCAACTGAACCATGATAGTGCCTCCTCTCTGCTGGCTCTCTGACCCAGGCCCTAAAAAAGCCCTAGCTGCTTCTTGTCCCGCCCGAGGCTGGGGAAGAGTTTCTCATACACCCTAAGTCCAGCACTTCTTGCTATTGCCAACAGATCCCAATGGCAGCACTGTGCCTTAGAACATCGAGTCCGCTTCCCCAAAGTGCTCCTTTCAGAGTCTAGAGTGCTCCCTTATCCATTGTTATCTGCTGCCTATAGAGCTGCCTGATGAGGGGTTTCTTCCAGTTAGGGGGAATAAAATACCCAGCAAACCTCTGGGGACACGTTGACATTACTCCAGCAGCTTCAGGATGGCAGAGAGCCCGGAGGAGCTCCATTCTAATGGAAGACACCATAAACAGGCCATATGGCAGGCTATGCTCGTGGGCATATTTTCACTGAGCACCCATTGCATGCCAGATGCTCGTTGCCATGATGTGTGGGTTAATTTTGATTGTCAAGTTATTGAAGGGTGGGTACAAGCATTTCCCTGTGTTTAGAACAGGAAACAAAGGTATCTCGATGTCTGTCCCCTGTTGCTGTGGGAAAATACCCTGACAAAAGCAACCCAAGGAAGCTCAGTTTGGCTCTCAAGTTCAAGGTCCGTGGCAGGGGAGTCAAGCAGGCACGCGCTTGAAGCAGCTTGTCACATCGCATCCATGGTTAAGAAGCAGAGCGTGATGAATGTAAGTATATTCACGTCCTGCCCCCCCCCATACACACACACAGTGAAGAAACCATGCAAGCACTCAGCTCACCCACCAGTCATGAACATATGCAAGTACTCAGCCACCCCACCAACCACAGTGACCAGTCTGTGCAAGTACCCAGCTCCCTTTCTTCACTTAGGGTCCTAGATTGCAGCCATTAATCAATGCAATCACAATAATCCCCAGAAGTCTACCTCCCATGTGATTCTAGACTCTGTCAACTTGACAACGGAATACTAGACACTACAATTTCACCCTTGTCAACTTGACTCAAACACATCATCTTTTTTAAAAGATTTACTTATTTATTTCCTGTATGTGGGTACACTGTCGCTGTCTTCAGACACACCAGAAGAGGCCATCAGATCCCATTACAGATGGTTGTGAGCCACCATGTGGTTGCTGGGAATTGAACTCAGGACCTCCAGAAGAGCAGTCAGTGCTCTTAACCACGGAGCCATCTCTCCAGCCCCAAACACATCATCTTTAAGCCATAAACTTCTGCACTTGCCCATAAGCCTACGACCATGTTATAATGAAAAATCAATTAATTATTTCCTGACTGTGGGGATGATGTGACCAGCTGCCTCAAGCTACCCTCCCCCGTCACTTTCCCTTTCCCACCAGCATTGTATTAATTTGCTTTCTAATGCTGTCATAAAACACTGCGACTAAAAGCAACTGGGAGAAAAGGTTTATTTGCCATACATTTCCCAACCATGGTCCATCGTGAAAGGAAAACAAGGCAGGAACTCAAAGCAGGAACCCAAGGCAGGGACTGGGGCACAGTCCATGGAGGGATGCTGCTTACTATCTTGTTTTGTGGGGCTTCCATGTCCTGCTTTCTTACACAACCTAGGACTACCTGGCCAAGGGTGGCACCAACTGGAGTGGGCTGGGCCCTCCCACTTCAATCGGTCAAGAAAATGCCCTTACAGACTTGTCTACCATCAGGTCAATTTGATGTAGGCTCTGTTGAGGCCTAGGTGGAATGTTAAGGCCTAGGTAACTGTTACCTGTCTAGCCTGCCATTTTGTTCTGTCACTAACATCATAAGGAAAATTTCTCATATGTTGTTACTAATATACTCTGTGCTTTGATGTTCTTGGAAACCAAATCACAACAGAAGTCAGAACTACTTTGTAGAATTAGCCACAATAAGCTTGGACCCGAACCAACCATCCAGAAGCACCTCCTGCACCTGTGTATGAGCTTTTATGGTATTTGCCTTTTTAAGCTGCCCTTGGAATAGTCCTCAACATAAGAGATACACCTGCATCTATTTATAATAAGACTTCCATTTTGAGTAGTGGTTGAATAAAAGTTAAGTTCCCAAGACCTTCCAGATGGGAACTGGCATCCTACTTGGCAGAAAGAGGCATGTACGTAGTAACTGACATTCTGGGTTGACAAGTTAAGAAGACATTAATGTTAGACAGGCAAGTCTGCCACAGCTGAATATCCTAACCAATGAGAATAGGAAAAATGTGTAACAAAGATATATTCCTAAGGAAATCCCCTATCCCTAAACCCTGACTGCTGAGATAACTTGGCCCAGAGGTATGTAGATCTCAGGCTTTAAAAGCCCTATAGGATCTTGACACAATATCGTAGCCGGCTCTTAACTCTGGATTGTGGCCCTGATAGATCAGATTTGTGGTGTGGATCAATAATCCATCCCTATTTGACTGAGATCTGTGTTTGAGTGGTTTGTGGGGTGATTCCCAGCCCCCAACAGGTTCTTTCTTCCGAGATGTCCCTAGCTTATGTCAAGTTGACAATAAACCCAACTAGCACAATGATGGGCTGCACCTTAAACTATGAGCCAGAACGAACAGAGCCTTCGCTCCTTTAAATTGCTGTTGTCTGGGTATTTGATCACAGCAATAGTAAAGAAACTAAGCCACGAGGCTTACAGACATGAACAGCTTACCCCAGTGTTTAGAGCTAGATGAATAGTTGCTTGGTCAGAAAACCAATCCTTTCATTTCAGGGGCTTTGAAAAACAAAATAAAAGGCAATCACAGATTTTATTCTTTTATACACTATGAAAGGTGAGGGTTATAGAAGCCATCAGAGATGTGATAATTTGTCAATTAAAATCCTTTATCATTGACTTTTTGTTGTTTCAAAAAATTCATATTTGTTCATCCAGGCATTGGAGGCCTTTGAGGGGCTGAAGAGATAATTCAATGAGTAAAGATTGCTGTGCAAGCCTGGAAAACCAAATTCATATTCCCAGCCCCTACATAAAAGCTAAACCTGGTGGCTTTCATCTGTAATCCTGGTTCTGCTGTTATGAAAAGTGACACGGGTCCTGGAGGCATCCTTGCCAGCTGGTTTATCTGAAACAGCGAGAGACTTTGTCTCAAAAAGAAATAAATTTAAGAGAGATGCTAGACCATGGTCTCTGGCCTCCACATGTGAATGCACCTTGGGGTGCACAGAAAACACACGTGCACACACATGGTCACATACAAATACACAAAGGTATAAGATCTGTGATAGAGAATCTTCAAGTCTTAATGCAAAATGAGATCAGATAAAGGTGGTGGTGGCTGCACCTTTGCACAAGAGCTAATGTTCCCGGAGAGTCGTGTAAGGGTACCAGGTCAGCATGGAAGGCTACAGGGCACGCCAGGCCACTGTAGGACGTCCTGTTAGGTTCTTCTTGCATAGGGCTCTGGCCATGAGAAGCTCTGGTGCTTGAGGGAGATCCCTAAAGCTGGGGAGGGGAAGAAATAGTGGGGTGAGCCTTTGAGGCTTAAAGGAGGAATGATGGGAAGATCTGTTCAGAGGAACAAGGCTCTGAAAGTCTAGTCCTGTTTCTCTTGTCCTTGAAGCATGTGCACACACGTACACGCCATTTGCATTGTATGGATGCATGCGTCTATGTACATGTGTGTTCTGAGCCTACAACAAGGCCTACGGCGGCGTATTTCCTGGCTTGCCACAAGCCACAGTGCCGTGGTGCTAACGGGTGCACAGTTGCCTAAGTATTCCGGGCCACAAGAGTGGCGACTTGGAAGTCAGCTCGGTTCACTTTGCTCAGCATCCTCATATCTCCTTCCCACAGCCGCCTCTCCCGAAAGAATCTACATAGTCAAGAGAGAGCTATTGCTCCAGCTGGACGACGGCATTGGGCTGAGCCAGGGGCAGATAATGCAAATAGCAGGCTTTCAGTAGGATCACAGGTCAGACTGGGGATCTGACTGTGAGCTCACGCCCACTCCACCGGGCCCAGCCTCTGACTGATGAGCTTTGAGTCACCGGATGGATCAGTGAACAGGTTAGTTCTTCTAAATTGACAGCCAATTTACAGCAATATAAACAAGAGAGAGCTGTGAGAGAGCGAGAGAGCATCCATTAGATTGCAGATCTCATTAGACCTCTGTCTAATGAGCGCCTTTCCGCCAGGCATGCTTTAGGGCAAAGGTCTAAGACCACCTCAAAGACTAAAAGAAAATTCCACTGCTCCTTGATAGTCACCTCCTCTAGACAGATCAGCTTAAAATGGAGGCCAGGAGCCAGGGGTGAGTTCCGACTCTCAATCTGCGGGTTCTAATTATGATCGTCAGAACACACAGCCCCCTCTCTTTCAGCTGCAATTTCCCCATCTCCAAGGCAGCCTCCTGAAGAGGCAAGTCCGTGCAGTCTTCAGCTTGCAGCCCCGTAGGTCCATTTCCACCGTCCCTCCACAATAGAGCCTGGGCAACCGAGGCTGCTGTGTGCCAGATCTTCAGGCAAGCATCCTTCCCCTGACTGATGACACCACTTTTCCAAGGCCCCAGAGCACAGGGCTCTTCCTCACCTGTCCAATCCTATCCAGTGCACCTCATGGGAGTCTGCGAAGCTGCCCCTCACCACAAGGGGGCGAGTCAGGGCGGAATGAGTAGTTTTTCTCCCTTTTCCCAGACTGTTCTGAACACCACTTATTTTGAGTTGTTTATGTTTCCCTCTTCAGTGTCAGGTGAACCAGTCCAATCCAGTTCTTGGGGTCAGCCCCCATGTGACTAAAAGAACACGTTTTGATATTTTTTTACTTTAACGCACTGTACATAAAAAACACACAAAGAACTATAAAGAGATGTGTGGTTTTCCTGCTGCTTGGTCAGAGAATATACCAAGGGAACAATCCTCTATTGGCACTAGACACCAAAGCCTACACAGAGCCTTCACTGTTCAAGTGGGGTCTTAAGGATGCATAGGAGTTCATTAGAGAAAGGACTAAAGGAAAATTTCCAGTCAGCATATACATATGCCAGGGTGTACAAAGACCTGGATAAACAGGCCTGGCTCAGTGTGAAAATCTACACTGGATAAGGTTTATAGAGGAAGTTTAAAGCCAAGCAGTGAGCAAGCAAGTGGTTCCGTTGGTACTGTTTGCCTAGCGTGCACAAAAGCCCTAGGTTTGAATTCCAAGGTGCACATAAACTGAGCATGGTGGTCTGTGCCTATAATCCAAGTGCTTGGGGGTGGGGCAGAGTTCTAGATCATCATTGGCTACATAGTGAGTTTAATGTTAAGCCAAGGGATTCAGGACACCTGATGCCCTGGGGGAGGGTAAGATGAGGTGGGGGGGGGGGTGAAGATAGATACAGAGATGAGGGAGGGAGGGAGGGAGAGGGGAATGGGGTGGAGGAGTGGGAGAAGGAGACTGAATTTGACCCGGGAGTCATAACAGTTGTGTGTTGAGGCCCAAAGACCATGTTGGGGGGGAGGGATTTCTGTTCAGAAGTGTGCCACATGCCACACTGTAGAAAGGGTAGAAAGAAAAGACAGGACAAGATCTTAATGGTCAGTGTGGGTGGAAGACACGTCAGATACTCCAACATGGATGCCAAGAGCAAAGGCCTCATCTGGAGAGAGGACACCCTGATGGAGGTTTGCAATCCTGGACCGGAAATGATCTCCACCAGTAGGAAGAGGCGGATTTAGTGACTTATCTTTAAAAAGCCACTAATGAGACACAGTCACTGCTGTTTCTATTCCAACACAAATGTCTCCTGCCTTTTAATGAACCATGATCTACCTCATGGACCAGAATTAAGACTGAATGGCAAACAAGATTTTTGTTGATTCTGGCTTATGTAGAATTAGCTTGTATCAAAGGTGATTGATTATATATATAATATTCCAGATCTGCAAATACTGTCAACACATCCCCCCTTCTAAAGATGTTTGGACTTAATTAAGAAATGTGCAATTTAGCCGGGCAGTGGTGGTGCACGCCTGCAATCCCAGCACTCTGGGAGGCAGAGGCAGGCGGATTTCTGAGTTCAAGGCCAGCCTGGTCTACAGAGTGAGTTCCAGGACAGCCAGGGCTACACAGAGAGACCCTGTCTCGAAAAAAACAAATCCAAAAAAACCAAAAAAAAAAAAAAAAAAAAGAAATGTGCAATTTTTTCAAAGTTAGAGAATGCCACCTCAAAATCTGTTGAAGACTGGTTTTAGTTACATAGCTACCTATATGCATATGGAAGATTCCAACGTCTCAAAAGGAAGACTTTTTCAATTTGTATTCATTAGTCAGGAACAGATAATGGTTAAAAATAGAAAACAAGTATCTGCATTGTTCTTCCGAAGGTCCCGAGTTCAAATCCCAGCAACCACATGGTAGCTCACAACCATCTCATAATGAGAACTGACAACCTCTTCTGGTATGTCTGGAGACAGCTACAGTGTACTTACATACAATAAATAAATAAATCTTTTTTTAAAAAAAGATGTTGCTGGGCGGTGGTGGTGCATGCCTGTAATCCCAGCATTCTGGGAGGCAGAGGCAGGCGGATTTCTGAGTTCAAGGCCAGCCTGGTCTACAGAGTGAGTTCCAGGACAGCCAGGACCATATAGAGAAACCCTTGTCTTGAAAACACCAAATCCAAAAAACCAAAAAACCAAACCAACCAACCAACCAAACAAACAAACAAAAAAAAAAACCCCACACCAAACCAAAAAACCCCAAACCAAACCAAACCCAAAAAACCCAAAGAAGATGAATTTGTGTCAAGAAGTCTAGTGGAGCAGTTTTGAGGGCTTTCCTCGACCTGGGAAAGGCAGGGGTTGGGGTATGTTACTGCAGCACAGTGATCATCCCAGCAGCTCCTGCAGACAGGAGGTCACACCTCATTTTTCTGAGTCATTTAAGTGTGAAATGGAAAGCCAACCACCTCCATGGCAACCACTCTAATTTCTGGATTCTAGGACCTCTTTTCCCTTCAAAAAACCTCAAGGTTTCAGTCTGTGTCAGTTCTCACTGACCTACATTAAATGTCAAGATGTATTGATTCCTTGTTTTGAAACAGTTCAGGCTGACTTAGAACTCACGGCTCTCCTGCCTCAGCTTCTCAAGTACTGGGATTAGGGGCCAGTGCACCAGGACTCGGTCTAAAGTTTTTTTTAAAAATATTTACCTAAAATAAATTTATCACATGGTTTTTTTTTTAAAAAATATCTTTTAATAGAAAGAAATAATTTTTGCAGGGGCTGAAGAGATGACATGCCTCTAGAGAGGACTTACGGAGGGCCCAAGATTGGTTCCCAGGAGCCAGCTGGGTGGCAGCTGCCGTCACTCAAACTCCAAGGAGATCCCTCCCTTCTTGGCTTCCTCAGCACTGGCAGCCCAGTCACATAGACATAATTAAAAACAACAACAAAAAAAAAAACCCACCTAAGAACAAATCTTTATAAGCAACTTCCGAATAATCAGAGAGGATGCCATCCATGATGTTGTAGCTTTGCCAAACTGTGCGCCTTCTGGTCCCACTGAGGACGGCTGGAGTCTCATTTCCTTTAGTCTGTTCAGGGGCCAGGCCACCAATCACCTCATCTACCCTATCTGAAGTGTTAAATAAGCTGTGAGTGGAACTGAAAACAGCTGACGGACTTCAGAGACACTGAGACAAGTAACCCTCACTTCACATTTAGAAAGCTACTATTCCAGCAATAGCTGTCAGAGCAGCAAGGACAGAGGCACGCCACGGAGTGAGGAACCAGTCAGGTTGGCTAGGTCCTGGCACAGCACACATGCTGGAGCCTGACAAGTCCACCTCAGAAATAAGGACAGAAACAAGGCCTGAACAATATAGGTCGCCAGGGGGAAGATGCGAGAATACAGGACAGTAACTACTAACAAATTCGCTAGGCCTGGAAGACATCAACGGCAACCATTACAGTAGTAACTGGTTCAGAAGCATCAGCAGACACTAAGGTGAACGAAGTGGGTAACAAATAAGGCATTTATAAAAGGTTAACTTGACTCCCCATCAACGTGTTAGCTACGACGTAGGTTAGCTTTTGAGGGCAGAAGCCTGGCAGGGCCACCACTGTCAACCAAAGAAACAGCAAGAGAAATAAACTGCTCACTTGACAGGTTTGTGCCCAAGTCCAGTGATGAGCGACATTTCGTGGCAGCTGCCTGGGAATATGAAGCGGCGAAGTCAAGATGAAAGAGTGGGCCTGCACTGAGACACACAAAAAAGCAGCTCCTGAACGGGTTGGGACTCACTTCAGTGGGCATTGCTGGGCTAGCTGCAAAACTGAAGAGGGTTCTCGGAAGCGGACATGACATCATGGAAGTTTTTTGTTTAGTTCCATGTTCTTCTGCAAATTAAATATTATATATTTATTATACTATATATGGTACAGCATTTTAAAAAATGTTGCAAAATTATACAAGCCACATTGCATTGCAATATTTCAGAATGAGTCATTGTCACTGTGCAAGGTGGCACATGCCTTTAGTCCAAGCACCTCCAAGGAGATGCTACCGGTTCTGTGATTTACGGAATAAGTTACAGGATGATTAGTAAGGCTCGTTGTACATAGAACTACATAGCAAGACTAGTCTCAAATATAGACATGAAATGTTTAATGACTAATTAAGTTTTAATTTCCTTAGAACAATATCTCAGTCAAAATGATCAAACAAATCTAATAGACCAAAAGAAAATCTAGAAAGAAAAAAAGCCTGAAACTATATACTTAAAACTATACATCAAAATGCTGAGAGGGTACAGAAGTTACTCCAGGCTCATTGAACAATTGAATAAACAATTCCCCACACTAAATCACTGTAAGCATGACTTCCCCAGTAAACGTTTGATTTTTTTTTCAGTTTGGAGGTGATATATCAAGTGCTGCCATGAGCACACAGCTTCTGTGAACACCTTAGATCAGTTCTCAAATAATTTGGAGTTTGCCAGGCAGTGGTGGCACACACCTTTAATCCCAGCACTTGGGAGGCAGAGGCAGGTAGATTTCTGAGTTCGAGGCCAGCCTGGTCTACAGAGTTCCAAGACAGCCAGGGCTATACAGAGAAACCCTGTCTCGAGAAAAAAAAACAAAAAACAAAAAATTTGGAGTTTGATACTGGAGTGGAAGAAGTTGATAACCTAATCCTGCATCTGGTCAGATATTGCTTTAAAGTAGCATTCCGGTTCTAAGGACCCCAGTAAGGATGGAGGGCTGTGGACAGAAAACAGTCTGTGGTGTTCTTGAACTCCAGATCCTCCTGACATCTAAGTGCTAGGATTACAAGTGTGTAACACAACCCTTGGGAGGAGAGCCTGATCAGAAGCCTGTGACTATCAGCACAGCTCACTGTGGCCCTGTGCACCAGCATAATCCCATTCCAACAGCCCAGCCTTTTCAGCTCTCTGGCCTTAGACCGAATCACCACTGGCTTTCCCAGTTCTCCAGCCTTTCTCATACTGATGTCTGAATCTCTTATTGGCCCCATGCATCTGGAGAATGCTGACTCAACACAAATCCTTTTAAGAGTTAATGAGAAATGACGGAGTTTCCCAATCTTTATACCATGGTTCTCCCGAGTACTCATCCATACAGCCAACTAAGGGTAGACCAAGGGTTCAAAGCCAGGAGTGGTGGTCCACCTGGAATCCCACTGGAGAGGCCGGAGCAGGAATGGAGACAAAGCCACCAAAAATTCCATGCTGGATCACAGGCCAACGAGAGCCATGCATGAAGTGCAGATGCATCTTTCCTATCTATCCAAAGCTGCACCTGTGTTGACCATGTACTTTGTCTCACCTAAAGAACAGTGTAAGAACTATGCAAAGGCCTTCTTCATAGTGAGTACTGCAAGTTATCTGCAGATAAGGCATGGAAATTGAACATACTTTTATGTGAGGGGCTTAGGCATCTAGAGACTTTGGGGTTCTTGGAGTGGAGAGATCCTAGAAGCAACTGCACATGGGTATCAAAGAAAGATTTCTGCAACAAACAGGAAAATGCCACCCATCGCACATCCAAGGAAAGAAGCCCTGAAAACAAGGCCATTTAAAGGCAGTTAAACAGGAAACAAGCCTGGAGGATGTTTGGATGGCAAAGACCACACTACACTCTTTGGTCTCAACCCGCTGGGGAGTAAGAACATAATCTGAGACCAGTTATATAAATCTGTTGATAGGGAAGGCTCTCTGCAATCGATAATTGAGCCTCCTTGCAGTTCCCACTACTGACAATGCTTCCTTGACAAGTCCAAAGGTCTGCCCTACCCATTTTCTCTACAAATCAATAAAATTAGACCCTGAAACCCATCAGTTAAACCTTGCCTCTCATCCTGCACTGTGATGTATAGATTACCTAGTGTGCTCTGGACTAATTCTCACCAACCTACTCCAAGAACAAGAACTGTAAAGCAATGGAGCAACTTTCAAGTAGCCCAAGGCCAGAAGGCTAACATACCAGACACAAGATGCTCCCAATAGAGATACCAAGGACTTAGGATCTGTGATATCCACACAAGAACCAAACTAAGTGAAGACCTGATGTCCCAGCGTGGCAAGTTAGAACCAAAAGCACAGCCAGAGAACAGGAAAGGTTGAACATTTCCTGTGACGAATTAGAGCTCTTTAGGCTTTGTTCCAGTTGTCCACAGCAGACCTCACTAGGACTTAATAGCTAAGTGAGTGTGTGTACTGGAAGGACGATGACATATGCTCTTTTCACCCCACAGAACCTGGTTTTAGTATCATTTAAAAATATCTAGACTGTGCCAGGCGCACTGGTGCACTTTTAATCCCAGTCCTTGGGAAGCAGAGGCAGGTGGATCTCTGAGTTCCAGGACAGCCTGATCTACACAGTGAATTACACAGAGAAACCATTTTGAAAAAACAAAAACTAAAGTTTGACCATTTGTAGCTTGCAGTGGTAAACCAAATTTTACTTGTATGGTCCATTGCTTTCCAGCCTGATCCAGTGTGTGTGATCAGGAAGTGTCCAACCTTCAGCCAGTAATCAGGGTTCTCTTGTTAAATGTGTTGGGCTGGGTACTGGAAACGAAAGAATTGGTAACTCTGTGCCATCTATTAAGTATCTTTATAGCTTATCAGGTATTCCACCACTGAATCCACGTGTTGGATGAGAACCAGGACCCTGCAGCTGGCCTCCTAAAAGATATACCAACTAACTTCTATCCAGGCCAAGTGCTGGTGATGGAAACATCACTTCCCATCTAAGCCTGTATATAAGAATACTAAAAAATGAGAAATGCAATGTCAGGTGTGTTGAAAATACTTTATAGTCAATTCACTGGAATCCTAGTCATCTAGTACAGGAAAATGTAACAGGGCGGAACATTTCAGTACTTTTAAACAATGGAACAAAAATATTTGACTAGAAGATGGCAAAATAATCTTACAAATATAAAATCCAGCCTCCTCATCTTTCCTACAGAGCAGCAAAATAAAAGTACTAAAGATGCTAGCATAACTCAAATGCAGGGTTCAAAAGTCCAATAGTCACCTCTATTAAGGATATTTACCAAAACTATCTAATTTAGCAGTAATAGCAACAAGCATGGAAGCCCACTTCATTCATGTATGGTGTCTCAGCTGAGGAAGAAACAAATGGTCACACTGGCTGTGCCGTCCTCTGGGGAAATCACTTATTACTCCTAGTAGCTGCAGGTGTATGTCCAAGGACAGACGTTCCAGGCCACCAACTTGTGCTGTCACTTTCCAAAGAGAAACAGCCGCTATTTTTATAAGCTTCCTGTATTGTCTTATGCTATTTCTGAGGAGTAAGGGAGCGGGTGGGACAACAAATGGAAGCAGTCCCCTGTCCCACTGGACATGTTACCCCTCTCCCCCACATACTGTGGCTCTGTCTTGAAAGAATAATGTTCCATCCTCCTGAGACTTCTCCCATGATCCACTGCAAAGCACATGGGCAACAGCCTACCCAGTTTACGGAATAAATACATCAAAGTTAAACATGGTACATCATGAAGAAAAATCTTGGTTTCATTTATTTTCATGGAACAGGTTATAAGCACATGATGAGAAAGCTCAGAGTCATCACCAAGTGATGGTAAGCACACTGCAAGAGACTGCGCAGAGGTCTGCAAAGCCATCTTCTTACACAGTATCAGACGGTGGGAAACATTATTTCCTTCAATAGTCTCAGACTCAGGAAAAGATTTGACAAATTTAACAAGCTGATACTGGGCCCCTCTTTACAATCAAATAGTAACACCAATGAGGGAGTTTCCAAAGAAAAACCAAGATGAGCAAAATCCAAATAAAAGCCAACACCATGATTGAGATTTTTCTTTTAATATGAGACGAAATATCTTGATTGTATATTTTCCAAAGTACTTTCCAGCCACATCGCCCAACCATACAAAAGTGTGCTCCCATCTTTAAATGCAGTCAAAGATGCTGGATTATAGTTCCACCCACCTTCTCTTTGAAAGCAATGTAATACTAATGGATTTAATGGTAATACATTCTTATCTAATAAAGAAAAACATCCACAAGTATCAGAAACCCAGTTTTGAAAGATTTGCATTAATTTTGAACTGAATCAGCTTTTGTGGTGTTTTTTTTTTTTAAAGGCAGCAGTTTGACTCACGACTTGCTGATCAAACACGTTTATACTGAGGAAAAGGGAGGGGGAAGGGAGTGAATGCTGCAAAGTTTCTTCATTGGCCCCAAAAGTGCTAATTACACAAAGGGAGACATCAAAAGCAAACATGCAATGGTTGTTTTAAATCTTTTACTGCAATACAACAATGAAGTAAACAGTAATTAGACACCTACCAATTACCCCCAAACAAAGAATGTAAACAGGAAAATAACTCTGCCTATATGTGTACAGCTTCTCAAATCATGTTAGAGGGTCTCACATTCAATAATCAAGAAATTTTAAAATAGCAGTAATTATTTTCATTTTAAGAAAAAGCCCCCTTTCTCCCCTCCCCACCCCAAGCACTGACCACAAAGAATGGGCTTCCTTCTGCATCAATTTCATCCTTATGTGAAGCAGCAACAATGACTATCAATAATTTGGCGTTTCTGTTTACAGATGCTGCAATGTTCCCCCCTCAATTTCAAAAAGCCATTATCCAGTGTTGCCATAAAACAGACTATAGGTTCTAGGTAGCAAAGATTCTTTCAGAAACCAATGTTAAGTCAAAGAAAAGAGAAAGCAGGGCATCACACTAAATTTCTGGATCTAGTACACTAGAAAGAATGAAACCCAGGAAGTTACCTACTGCTTAGAAGAATAAAGACCTGTAAAGGCGGATGTTTGGTTGTATAGTATTTTACACTGTGTGGATCTGCAGCATCTGCTAATTGAAGCAGACATGCACTGTATGTATCCCTGCCCTATATCCTAGCTCCCACCCCCACCCCCACCAACCTACTACCGTATACCAAATATTGTGGATATGAGCCCAAGTCACCCCAGACAATCCAGTGAACAAGGTTAGTGTAATGCACTGGTGTGAGTGTGAGGTACAAAAGAGTCCCTTCAGTCTTCATCGAAGTTCTGCTGTAGAAGAAAGTTGGCAGCCAGATTCTCATTCTTCTCACAAGCAAAATATGCTTGAATCACAAGTCCTTCAGGAAATCCTAATGCCTTTAACTGGAAAAAAAGGAAGCAATTAAATCAACTCATCGATTATGGTGAATTAGGTCTGCTTTATATACCAGGGATTGTGACATTGTCCCTGGACACTTTAACTTGACAAGGCCACCCTCACTGGAACCTGGATTCACTCACTGTTCAACACTCTTAATTACAGTGGGGAGAAGGTTTATAACCATCCAAAGATTTTATTTTATTTTTTAAATGTTGTTCTTAGTTAAGGAGATTAAATTAACAGGCACTCTGCATTAAAGTGCGTTCTGGCCTTTACACTAAAAACCAGGAGTTAACGGTCCTGATTTAAAAGTAAATGAGCACAAACAAATATGGACATCAAATGGTTTTAGTAACTAGAGGTTTAAGAAAGGGGGAGTGTGTAGAAAGAACTCGTGCATCAACTTTTTGTAAAAGCAAATGTTTCATTTCTTTTTTAAATTAATTTATTCACTTTATATCCCAATATCAATGTTTCATTTCTTTTTTGGTTTTGTTTTTTTGAGACAGGGATTCTCTGTGTCTTGGCTGTCTTGGAATTTACTCTGTAGACCAGGCTGGCCTCGAACTTAGAAATCCGCCTGCCTCTGCCTCCCATGTGCTGGGATTAAAGGCGTGCGCCACCACTGCCCGGCCAATGTTTCATTTCTTAACATAGGTTGTAGCTTTCTATGATGCTCTTCAGTTCCTTGCCGTAATCAATACTTTACAGTAGAAAAGTGGGTGATTAATTCCAGTACCACAGTGTATGGTGAAATGAAGATGACTGTGCTTATATTTATAGCATATTTGAACCAGTTATTTAATCTCACTTAAAAACGGATCAAAATTATTTAAAAATTTAAAAACTATTAAAACTACTTAAGATTTAATACTGCTTTTAAAGCCTTTAAACTCTCAAGTAAACTAATTACCATATAAAATTATAGCTTCTCAAGTCAGATGAAGACCCTCCTCAACCTCTCAAAAACTTTCTATTACACACGGCAGAGAAGACTATTAAGAACTAGAAACGATAATGCAACCAAAATAAACTAAAAAACAATCCCAATTTGGCAAAAGAAGTTATTTATAAATTAAAATAGAAAAACTCCAAAAATGAATGTGTTATCTAAGTTTGTATCTAAATTAAAATTGGGGTAGCTGAAGTAATAGAAAAGAGTTGGGACAATTCAATGGCACATTGCAATGAGACATAAATTTAGACTTAAAGTCACAAAGATGTTAAAAATGTAAAAACAACATGATGCCCACAATAACCAAAAGACAACTAGAGGAGCTTTAGTTACTAGACAAAACACCAGAGATGAAGGATATTTTTACGACTTAAAGAAAGGGAGCCAAGAAAACATAATGATAGACATATATAACAAGAAGTCAAAAATATAACACACAAAACTAACACAGAAGAGAGAAATCAGCAATGCTGCTGTACCTGGAGACTTCAATGCCACCACTATCAGACAGCACCAACAAGGAAATCAAAGAAAGTATCCAGCACTATAAGGCAACTGGTCTTGACAGCAGGAGAGTGTTAGAGGAAAACTAACCACTTAATATTAACTAGAAAACCAGTAACATTTAAAACAAAACAAAACCTGCAAAGAGCGGGGCTGGGAGAAGTAGAAGGATGGAAAACTTCAGGATGTATTCTAAGAGAAAATATTGATATTTCAATGATTAAAAACAAAAAAACAAGCAAAATTTAAAAACCCATAAAAAGATCATTAACTGACAAAATATTTAAGATCAAGGAAAAAAAGAAAACTAAAGATTCACATTGCTAAAGGACTAAAATTCAGAAACATTCCTACCTTCTGACAAGTGAAAAGTGTAACGAAGTACACACTCACAGAACTTCTTTCTCAAAGGGAAAATGGAGGCTCAGATGGCAACCGATAAACTCTATCAGCTCCTTAAACAATTGAGATCAATTCTTAAATTCTTCCAAAAATACCCTCTACTCCTTCTGTGGGGTCACAATTCCCCAATACTAAAACAGGATATTCACCACCAGGAAAACTACAAAGTAATAGTTGTTATGAATAAATCAAAGAGCTTTATTTAATGGTCTTTATCCCAGGAATGCAAATGTTGTTTCTATATATAAATAAACTACTTGTAAGAATAAAAGATGATCCTTTGATAAACTTAGAAAAAGTATTTAATTTGTTATGACAAAAATCTTCACACCCTGACACCGAAGGGGAACTTCCCTAACCAGCAAACTCCATGGGAATAAACCAACAAATGAGTTCAGCAAGATTTGGGAGAATATAAGATCACCACACAAAACCAAACTGTACTTCTCTGCAACTAATAAGGAACATTTTGAAAATGATCTTACTACACAGTGTTAAGTCTTAGGTGCTGGGGTCACAATGCTGCCCCGTCACACTCAGATGGCTAACAAGGTCTCAGTGGGCATGCTACAATCCCAGCACTTGCAAACTTGACAGAAGAATCAAGACTTCAAGGTTACCCTTACCCACATACCAAGCTGAAAGCCACAACAGGCTACTATATATTAAGACTGCCCAAATGACAAACCCAAAAACCAGAAAGAGACATTTCCCAAATTCATTTCCAGAGTAAGCGTAATGAAGGCTCTGAACTCAGCCAACAGTTCTGCCCCTGAGCCTGGGCCAGCAGACCCGAGATCTACACAGAAGAATGAGGGACCTAGAACAGTCACAAGTATTTTGTAAACAAAGTTGGAGCACTCAACACCCTCTGATTTCATACTTGCTAATAAGTTATTCCCTGCCGGAGAAATGAGCCAATTCAACCAAATTAAAGTATAAAGGTGGCTTGCTTGGGAAGCCCTCGGACAGGTTCCCCAACCTTACAGGAGGGTCATGAAGCTGCTATGCAGACAGGCAGATAGGGAGACAGAAGGAAGGCAATACTGGTTGATTGGCAGGGGTGGGGGTGGGTGGGAAGGAGAATATAGAGAGATTAGAGATGTAGAGAGAGAAAGAACCAAAATGTCTGGGCTATATAGTAAAGAGCCGCTGGTGAGAGAAGGCCAGCTCATGGTCTAGAAAGTTCCGCATACATGGCAGGGTATGCCAGCCGTGCCTTGTAACTGGAGGACGCTGAGAGAACTGGAGGCCTGGGACACTTGTTAAATATGCACTTCATATTTCAGACAACTTGTCCCAAGCATGAAACCCTGAAACCTTACTAGACATCTACAGTAAAGGTAGTAAGGAGTGAGGTACTGGCCTTGATGGCTATGGATAAACATAAAGCAAAGGATTAAAACTGAGTCCCTAATAACCCTGACACATCTGTGCACCACTGACCTTTTACAGGAACCTGTAACTTCAAAGTCTTTTTAACAAATGGTGTTGGGATACATGGATATCCACATGCAAAACAGCAGATACTCACTCATACTCAATACTAAAACAACTCACAATGGATCACAGCCCTACACATAGAAGAGCAATCTGTGGATTCTTTGGAAGAACTGGTAAACCTGACTTTCACTTGGATTAAGCAATGTTCTCTGTAACACCAAGAAAACAGACAAAATCACAGAGAAAAGAAAAACAGAAAAGAAAAGGAAGAAAAGCTACAATGAGAAACCAACTGAAGCCTAATTACAGAAGAAAATTAAAACCAGACATGGGCAAGCACATCTTTAATCTCAGCAAGAGAGGCAGAGATCTCTGTGAATACAGTGCTCTGATTACTATGTCAAACACTTCATAACAATGTGAAAATAATGTAAAAAGTAAAGGAGAAATGGAGTACCAATCCGCTTGCTAGGACAGATGGCTAATGTCTTGTGTTTGCTGTACACCACTCACATGTAATTCATATACATATTCAACATTCTGGGGACAGTAGCAAAGTAAAATTTAAAGTATGAAAAATGAGTGATTTTGAATTAATTTGCATGTTTAGTGCTTTAACCAATTAATATTAATACTTGATTTACTCAAGAAGGTACTTTGCTGCTATTGGGGCCAAGAAAGAACAAAAAGCAGGGAATGTGGCTAAGAGGCAGTCTTTACTGCCGTCCCTGGGACAAGGGACAGAAATGCCACTACTGACCCAGGAACTCAAACTGTACCTAAACTCACCCGCTCTATAGCTTCTTTCTCCTGAGGTGTGACCTGAATATAGTTCATGTGCCCGCTTCCAGCTTCTGCAATCCCTCCGCCGCCTCCGCCTCCTCCTCCGCCGCCTCCTCCACCTTGACCACCTGCTTCCTGAACTGGTTCATTTAACATCTGAATAAAATGCTCCTGGTGTTGGCTAATTTGCTGTAGTGATATAAAAACAGAAGAAATAACACATAATTACTATCTGTAGGGAAAAAGCAATCCTTAATAAAAACAAGAAAAAGACAAGCCAGGCATAAGGAATCACACTTTAATTCCAGTACTTGGAAGGCAGAGGCAGAGGATCATCTTAGGTGTGCCTGAGTCCTATAGTATATTGAATTTCAGACCAGCTCTATCTAAAAGAGCCAGAAAGTTACTTTTAAGTGATTTCTTACATTATTAAAGAAACACAACAGTTCTGAAAGGTAAATAGAGAGAATGCAAATTCTTCCCCAAAAAATATTACACTCATAAAAATCAACATTAAAAAGCTACCATTAGGAGCACTGACTACTCTTCCAGAGGTTCTGAGTTCAATTCCCAGCAACCTCGTTGTGACTTCACAACCATCTGTAATGGGATCTGATGCCCTCTTCTGGTGGTGTGTCTGAAGACAGCTACAGTGTACTCATAAATAAATAAATCTTAAAAAATAAGAAAAAAAAGTGACCATGGGCCTGAGTAGAATAAGTAAGTGAGTAACTTACTCTTCATGTATATTTTATTTTCCACACTAATAGGCTATTCTGTGCTGTATAAAACTCAACTATTTTCTGGTCTGAGCATGAAGTATGCCTAGAGGTTAAGTTTCTAAGAGGCAATGTACCACTAGTAGTAATCTAATAAAAAGCCATTTATAAAGTTAAACACCCTCTCAGATTCTCTAATGCATTAATGTACTTGGGAAATCAGAAAGAAGAAATAAACTTTTCCAAAACTTAGTTAATCAATATAAACTGATCATCTTTATATCTCAATTTGTTCTTCTTTATGCCTATGTAGAACACAGGCTCTGGGTTGAACTATAGTACAAAACAAACATTCCAATCCCATTTTCCAAATTAATGTGAATAAGTCACCTGCAGCAACTGAGGGTTCTCCCGACCTATCTGCTGTAGCAAAGCTGGAAGCAAGGAAGGGTTCTGCTGGATAATTTGTCTCATCTGTTGAAACTGAGGCTGATTCCGTAAAAATTCAAGCGGGTGGCCTGGAATACAAGCATTTCAAAACAAAAACAGTAAGTACATGTAATAGCAGGTAGTTAAACCATCATTCAGATAGAAAATACTACACATGAAAATAAATGACTTGCTTTCTAGTGTTATAGAGAAAGTCACAAACTCCCCAAACCCCACTGGGCCTGCCACCTTTGCTCTAGAGAAGTTATACTAGTATTAGCAAAGGATAGAATACTGAGAGGCTGACCTATCCACAATGCCCTGAGACCATCACACAAAAAAAATGGTGTTCTATATCAAAATATAAGGCTGTCCTGTTATTGCAGTTGCTCACAAATAAACACATGCATATTTATGGATATTAGTCCTATATTATGTGTAACAATAAAGTGAGACTCAGGGACCAAAGTTAACTAGTAAGCAGTGAATGGGAAATACTAAATCTGAGCCAGAGCCACACCTCCTCTTTCCACTACATAATGAGTCCCAACTGTTTGCCAAAATAAGAGCAAGAAGCTAGCAACCCAAAACAAACAATTCCAAAAAAAAAACAAAAAACAAAAACAACAACAACAAAAAAAACTTAACAAAACAACCAAAAATACAACAAAAAAAAAAAAAACCCCACCACCACCATCACCATTTTTGAGATAGTGTCTCTCCCTCTTTCCTTCCCTCTATGTACCCTGGCTGTTTGAGAACTCTGCTGCATAGACTATGTCCCTCAAACTCAGATAAGCATCTGCCTTTGCTTCCCAATGCTAGGATTAAAGGACTGTGCCTCTCTACTTTGCCTGAAATGTTACATTCTTAGCAAGGTGAGCAAACCACTCAAACCCGATACTGAATTCCAACTGTGAGCAGGCGTTTTTCAGAGTGAACTAGTCATGTAAGCCCTGACAGCACTGGTGTACACTAAAAGCCGGAGAATCTCTCTATTGTGACTGAAAAAAAACATAAGGTTTATCCAAGTGTTCTGGGAATAAATCTTAACCACTGAAGTATTTCACATTAAACAATCTTTAAACTCAAGACCATTTCCCGTCTGACAGTCACTTTACCTCCAGAAGTGGTTGTTGTTGTTGCTGTCGTGGTTGCTGCAGCTGCAGCTACGGCTGGAGACTGAGGAGTTCCAGTAGTCACAGCCTGGGGAGGAGGATCAACCACAGCCTGACTTTCTCTATCTCCGGGGATTCCCTGCCAACACAATTTCCAAGTTTTAAGATCTCGATCTCAATTATCTACCCCCCTATCTCTCTCTCTCTCTCTCTCTCTCTCTCTCTCTCTCTCTCTCTCTCTCTCTCTCTCTCTCTCTCACACACACACACACACACACACACACACACACGCTAAATATTAGACACAGCAAAACATCTGTAGCTTGCAGAACATTGTGTATGACAGATGTCTGCTTATGAAATCTTACAAGTAGCCCAGATACAATGCTGTAGCACAAGGTAGCATTCAGAATTTTCCAGTGACAGACAGATACACTATCCAGTATCAGCCACAGCCCATGTCCGATTAAACTCTAAGAGTATCAGTAACTAAGGCGTTCAATGCCCATGCATACTAGGAGACTTTTGCTTCAGAGGTTTTCATAATCTGTCATTCTGTGAACCAAAGGACTGTGTTTACATGAACCAGGCAACTGGTGGACAAGCAACAAGTCTCCTCTACTGACCTAATGTTTCTAAACAAGTATCACCTAAAAAATGTCACACATTAAAAAAAAAAACAACAACAACAACTTTAAAATTTACATTTCAAATGATGCTTTTCATATGTTTCAAGCATTTATCTTTTGCAATTATTACACTTTAAAAGGAACACTCAGATTTTCTACTTTGATGCACATGATTTAAACAAATGGCAGTTATACCCACTTAAAAAAACCATCAAATTTAGACTTTAGCAGATGGTAATGAGTTAATTTCCTATTAAGCCAAAGCCAAATTCACTTAAAGAAGACAGAGCAGTGGCTAATGGGGGCTACACTACAAGCACTCAACACAGCTATTTTTCACATGGGGTTGTTACAAGACTATTAGCAGATTCAGGGTCCAGAACGTCCATCAAATTCTCAAACAGAAAAGTTAATGCTGCTTCCTCAGAGGAGAACTAAAATTTTGCTCTAAGTAATTCACCTCAGGTGTCAGTCTGTCCAATTACAAGTTGCCTTACCAGAGCCTCACTAGTTTGGTACTGCTCAAAGGAAGAGCTGCTTCCTAACTCACCTCACATCATTTTCTAAAGAAACATTTCAGAATCTTTTCCAGTAGGTTACATTTTAGCAACACAAAATGTTAACATTGGGTGGTGGTGGGAAATATCTACCATATAATGTTCTCCACTGAATTGTTAACTCATCTATTAAAATCTTAATTTCTTCAAGAGTTTGAAAGAGACAAGTAAAACACACTTCTCACCATTAGAAGATATTCCACAGCTCTGTCAGGGTTGTTGAAACTGGCTCTCAGTGCTGCAATTACTTGTTCTCGTTCATAGCCCATTGACATGATCTCAGTTACCATATTCTCGTAAGACTGACCCGTCACTACACAGGTATGTGGAGGACAAGGGAAAAAAAGTACAGAACATTCAACAAACATTCTCTCCATAGGTCTTCAGTGCATGATGTCTATGTTTCATATACTGCTCTGCTAGGCTAAGACAATAAACAATGTAATAAGTCATATGGAGCTAACCTATAAATATGTAGCTAACCTATAAATATGTATGACAAAGGGAAGTGACTGTCCAGATGCACCCAATGTCATCAGAAAGGGTCCTTAAAAGTAAAGTGGGACAGAAACAGGGTTAGAGACAATAAAGACAAAAGCAGGACCAGAGTTCAGCTGTTGTTTTTTTGCAGGTGGAGAAATGGTATGCAAGCTTCAAGAAGTGATAAGAAACTAGGTTCTCCCAAGTCTCCAAGTAACGTGCAATCTTGCTGATTCCTCGGTATTGGTCAGCAAGATCCACGTCAAAGGTTCTGACCTATAAAAATGGCCAGTTAACAAATTGTTTTATACCACTAACTGTGTGGTTTCTTACAAAACTAACAGAAAACTAGGAGGTTTTATATGCTTAGTAAAAATACAGGTATAAATACAAGAAACAATTTACAGGTCTGTTACTAAGAGACCAGGGAGCCAGCCCCTGTGTACTGTTCTCATAATCCCATTTGGAAGGCTGCTGCTGTGCGATGAAGTCCAGTGTTCTCTACACAAGTTCTAGTGTTCTCTACACAAGTTCAAGGACAATAGCAGACATAAGGACAAATGCTATAGCACAGAAGACCAACAACACCTGCTGTACATACTTCAAACTATCAATTCTCGTGCAATAAGACTGTTTTATCTTTTTCTTTTGACACCTTGTATTTTAAAACTGATGGAAAGCCCAGAGGTTGGGAAAGTTACAATTTCCTACTAGGGACAGAGTTGCAAGTACTATACCTGAGCACTAATGCACATGCTGTCTCCAATCTCCCCAGACGGATAGTAGCTTGCCTGAAGGAAAGCTGCTCCCACTCATCTCACCTCTGTCAAAACTATTTTCTTTCCCACTTGTGTTCTGCAGTTCTTGCCA
Organism: Apodemus sylvaticus; assembly: GCF_947179515.1. Classification (NCBI taxonomy): domain Eukaryota; kingdom Metazoa; phylum Chordata; class Mammalia; order Rodentia; family Muridae; genus Apodemus; species Apodemus sylvaticus. The sequence goes on along the minus strand of NC_067474.1, from coordinate 69,086,382 downwards.
CCTCAGAAAATGGATTGGTTATGGTCTCCCACCCCCAACTCTGCCCTCTAGTTTAAGTGGTCAGCAGCCATATTGTCACCTATGAACAACAGCAAGCACACCGGTGCAAGCAAGGAAGGGAACAAATATTTGGGAGGTTGCAGATTTCCCCTTGGAAGTTTAAATAAACAAGTCTGCAAGTTCAGAGGGAAATGAGCAGCACAATTCATGTGGGGAACCCCTACAACATATGTATGGTACTCAGCCATTCCCACAGGTTAAATGTTTAACTATGGCCTAAAGCAGAACCACATAAAGTACATAATTAGAGTCAGGAATAGTATTTTACTATAGTGCTTGAAAAGAATTTGAGACATACATAGAACAGGAAAGGTATCACAAAAGCCAAATGGAAAATTAAAGAAGCAGGGATTCAACAGAGCAGAAACCCTACCTCCAGACTATAAACTGGAGGTAGAATGATCCAGTGACATAAAGGTATAGATATTAAGGGAGTACTAGCATTCCTATTTGTTGGCTCCTTGACCAAGTCATAAATTGTTCTGCTTCCTACAGACTGAAACATGAGCAAAATATGCCTCTTTTTAAAAAGTGTGTAAGTAAAAACATCCCCACCAACAGCTGAGGTTTAGATGTAACAGCAGCAGCAACAACAGCAGCTTGGCTCCTACTCAACAGCACCAAAGCTCTCTATCGTGGTGATACTGGTAATAACCAGAGCCTTTACCTTTAGTAACATTAAGACAACATTAGAGCCAGCTGGCTCTAGCTCTGAACCTACAGAATGGTTTACCATTCTCTTAGTAATCCTCTTGTCTAGTTCTTCCAATACCTTTACAACAATTCTCTGTAATTGATGGCTTTCTGTGTATGAAGTAGTATGCCTCCAGTCTCATGAACTGATGCTTACTGAAAGTATCTGGTGGCAGTGTTGCTCCAGGAAAGTTTTTCAAAGATGAAATTCTGAATTTAGTATACCTAGGTAATCTTGGGCTATTTAAATAAAACACCTACATTTTTGTCTCTACATACAACAAGGGTATCAGGAGTTAAAGCCCAAGTAGTTCAGGACCAATGTGTTATCCCAAGGGTTTTTAGAGCCATCAGAATGCTGGTGCTGCTGGTGCAGAACTGAGTCAAACAGAAGACTGCAACTATCCCAGTCTTTAACCTACTCTACCAAAACAGAAACAGGAATACCAGCCAATTAACAATAAAAACATGAACTGTACATCAAGGGTTTAATCATGGAAGGGAAAAGTTGACAGTTTTAGAGATGAAAGGAAAGGGGAAGACTGGGGCAAGAAGACCTTTTCACTACATGGGGCATCTAGAAAGAGAGTACAGTGGATGAGAACTGGAGGTAGACAAACAAGCATGAGGCACACAAAAGAAACCAGCAAGGCCTCAAAGGCTCTTCTGCAATAGGCCTTACCCAGACCAAACCTGGTAAGACCACAGGACATTCACATTGGGAAAATAATTTGCTCCAAAGGATGTATTTAACAGCAAGAGATTTTAAAGAATTCAGCAGAACACATCAAAGTCTCTAGTACTAACGATATAAATAAATCATTTTAAAGCTTAATTGTAAATGGTCATGAAGCGGACATTGTCAGTGTGGTCTAGAAGATGAATCTGACAACCTGTTTTCTAAGTTACACTCACCAAGGGCACTTGTTGCATCTTCAAAAAGATTTGACCGGGAAGAATCTCCTGGTGTACTGTAAAGAGTTTTTAGAAAAATCATTTTAAAAAGTATGCAAAATTCATTTTACAGTAACTAATTTCTAAAGAATACTTAAAATATTAAAGTGTACGGGTAGGACAGTCTGTTAAGAGGTTATGTCCAAAGCTGTACCTGTAGGATTTATAGTTAAGGAAAATATTTCAACTTAAGACTTCTGAGAATTTATCATTGTAAACATCAAAAGGCTATAAATACAACACCCTTAAAAACATTGCTCTAAGTACGAAAACAGCAATGCAGTTAGAATACCCTAGAAATCAAGTCAAAGGGGAAGAAACATCAAAAGTACTACATGATAAAGTAGCACACATATAGAAACCAAGCAGGCAGCCAAGTCTTTCAGTGAGGTTTTCTATGAAAGTTTTCAACAATTAATAGGGAAGAAGGCACACAAGTTATATAGCTGGGCTGGAGAGATGGCTCAGAGGTTAAGAGTACTGACTATTCTTCCAAAGGTTCTGAGTTCAAATCCCAACAACCACATGGTGGCTCACAACCATCTGTAAAGAAATCTGACACACACCCTCTTCTGGTGTGTTCTTACATATAATAATAAATAAATTTAAAAAAGTTATATAGCATATGCAAAAAGAGAGGTGGGGGTATAGATCCTATGCTAACCTAAAGAAAACCAATTTTAAGCATACAGTCCTAGGTTAACCAGCAAAAACATGCATGCAAACATGTACATTTCTGTTTTGTTGAGAAAATGAAGTTCAAAGTAAAAGGCTAACAAACAAGATTATAAAACACCATGGAGATGTTGATATGGATATACACAAGTAGAAGTGAAATTAACTAGAGGAATGAAGAGGACAAATGGGAGGAGCAATGAAAGGAAAGGTGGACTATCATAAATATTGCACAGCGCATAAGTAACAAGTAATTATAATCTTTATTTTAGTATCCCAGAGTGTGTATATGTGTACCACAGGTGTAATGCCTTGGAAGTCAGAGGCGTTAGATCTCCTGGGCCTGGAGTTACACACAGTTGTGACCACCATGTAGGTGCTGGGAACTGAACCCCAGGTCCTCTGCTAGAGCAACTAAGTGCTTGTAATTGTTAGGTCATTTCACCAGTCCCACTGTTACAAGTGACAGGAAGAATACATTATCACATGCACTCCATTCATGTACACTTCTTTCCAATTTCAGTTTTTGAGTTAAATGCATTTGTGTTCATAGGTGTATCTGTTACAGGCACAGCACACAGGTTGTCTGGCTTGGAATCTAATGCCTCTGCCCACTGAGCCATCTCACCACCCCTCATTCCAACTTTAAGAACAGAAACCACCCGGGTGGTGGTGGCGGCGGCGCACGCCTTTAATCCTAGCACTCTGGGAGGCAGAGGCAGGTGGATTTCTGAGTTCGAGGCCAGCCTGGTCTACAGAGTGAGTTCCAGGATAACCAGGGCTACACAGAGAAACCCTGTCTCGAAAAAACTGAAAAAAAGAACAGAAACCATGTACTCAGGGAAGTACCAAGCATAATGATTATCACAACTAAAACAACTCTGCTATATAATTTTTAAAGTTTCTACTTAAAACATTAAGTATGTGGAGGAGGAAAGATTTCAAAAGAATATATGAAAACCAAGTAATTTCCCTGCCCAAGGCTCTTACCCCATTGAGACAACCACAAATATACCAGTCCCTATTTTAAAGAATAACTGTATCTTAGTTTTGCTTATATATGGTTTTTGTTTTGTTTTCTATATTACCTAGGCTGGCCTTGAACTCGTGATCTTCCTGCCTCAGCCTCCCAAGTGCTAGAACTGTAATCATGTACCACTACACATACTCTCCCAACTAGTTTCTAAAGTTCAACTTAAATTTATTCCATGTCAAATGTCCAGGTCTGTGTCAACATTTTCCCACAAATGATAGTAGTCCATCTAGTGGGCCAAAACAAGTTCAAATAAGCTCTGGTGCAGTTGGTTTCTAACATTTTTTTAAATTTTCCCCTCATCCTTTACTAGTTTCTATCTTTATCTTACATAAAATCTTTATACTTTTAGAACTGACTCTTGTCAGTACACCATGTAGAATCCATGTTCCCACCTCCAGAGGATGAAGCATTTATCAACAGTATCCCAGAGTATCACATTATTAATGCATACTTATATCAAGTTCTACTTAGGGGTATGTCTACAGTGTGTATCCCACCAAGCAATTCAACTAATGCTCATGTTAAGCTACTCAAACTCTTAAGTTGCCACAGCTTCTTCTTAACTATGAAGACAATCACTCACTCATTACTGAATGTATCAGACCAGAACGACTTCCTCAAACCCAAGCCAGAGGACTTGAGTCTGATCCCTGGGAACAAGGAGAGAACCAACTCCCACAAGCTGCACTGTGAATTCTACAGGTATGCCATGGATGTTCAGGCACACATACAAAAGTGCAATAAAAACTGAAAGACATACTCCTAGAAAATATACAAAGCTGCTCTATAGTGCTTGGCTTATGTTCCACATGTGTTTCCCCATGTCACAAAGTACTGCCTGGGTGTGGTGGGTCACTGCTGTACTCAGTTCCCAGGAGACCTGCTCCTGCTTCACCAACACAACGGTAAGATAAATTTGGGGTTGACTCTAATGTGTCCTTGACCAACAATAATGACCTTATAAAGCACAAGTTTTAATTTTCCTTCCTTCCTTCCTTCCTTCCTTCCTTCCTTCCTTCCTTCCTTCCTTCCTTCCTTCCTTCCTTCCTTCCTTCCTTCCCTCCCTCCCTCCCTCCCTCCCTTCTTCTCTCCCTCCCTTCTTCTCTCCCTCCCTCATGAGACATGTCTTCAGCCCACAAGTGCAGTTTCTTTTTCTTTTTTTTGGCTTTTCGAGACAGGGTTTCTCTGTGTAGCCCTGGCTGTCCTGGAGCTCACTCTGTAGACCAGGCTGGCCTCAAATTCAGAAATCAGCCTGCCTCTGCCTCCCAAGTGCTGGGATTAAAGGCATGAGCCACCACTGCCCAGCTACAAGTGGAATTTTTTAATACCAGTGATCAACACCACAATCTATACTGCTAACAGTTAGCTTTGGGAGAACAAAAAAGACCTGAACAAAGCAAATCATAGAAAACAAAATGTCAGCCGGGTGGTAGTGGCGCATGCCTTTAATCCCAGCACTCTGAGAGGCAGATGGAGGCGGATTCCTGAGTTCAAGGGCAGACTGGTCTACAGAGTGAGCTCCAGGACAGCCAGGGCTATACAGAGAAACCCTGTCTCGAAAAAACCAAAAACAACAAAACCACAAAATGTCTAAACAGCAGTGATGGAGAGGAAGCCTCCAGTATAGCTCCTGCCTACTCACCAAATGACGTGCTTTGAATCTTGTTTTCTAGACCATTGTTATACTCCCTGAAGATACACAATAAAGAAAAAAGACTAAATAGTGAAGTGCTTGCTTCAGCAGCACATACAATAAATCCCCTGAACACTTGATGATACTCAAAGCAGGCACTTGGGCAGCAGAAGCAGGCAGATTTCTGAGTTCGAGGCCAGCCTGATCTACAGAGTGAGTTCCAGGTCAGCCAGGACTACAGAGACCCTGTCTCTAAAAACAAACAAACAAACAAAAATCAAGTAGCGAGTGTAGTTAAGTCCAACTAAGAAGTATTAAGTAATGTATTAAGTCCAAGAAGCAGAGAAGCACAACCTTAGTGCCTGCACTTGAGAAGCAGAAGCAGGAGGATATCTTTTGAGTTCCAATCAAGCTGCTCTATATAGTGAGTTCCAGGACAACCAAGGCTACACAGAGAAAAACTGTCTCAAAAATCCAAACCAAAAAAGAAGTCTACTGTCTTCTCTCCTAAATCCTGTCCTAACTTGCATAACTCTTGGGAGAATTAAAAACATTAACTTAAAATTTTACTCTTTGGAAACCTTATGCATGTATGTATTTAATAAATATGTAACGTGTTTAATGTATCTTGATTAAATCTACCCAAATCTCAGCTATTACCTGTCTGTCCCTCAACTGCCCCTCTTCATGATCCTTTTTTAAAAATAACTCACTGAGTCTAACAGTACTGCCTATATGCGCCTGGGTGTGAAGCCATCCCTTAGAGCTTAGACAACTCACCTGTGGCTCTAACTCCACCTATCCATCCATAGAAAAATGACTCCCTTCCCCAGCAACCATTTAGTGCCAGTAACTCCTCAGCTAGGGGTGGGGCCACAGGGCCACCTCCCACAAATGAGGACTGATGAATGGCTTGAGTTTATGCAAAAATGAATCTAATTAGCACATTAATGTTCTGTTCAGATATGGATGCTCATTCTGTGAGTTTTGTGAAGATTTAAGAGTCATTGTTCTGCTGACTAAAGACATTAGATGTCTATGTTAGATTTTGGGGGTAACCAATTTGTCAAATTCCTAAATTCCTTTCTGAACACAGGCTTTGAAAAAATGGTTTAACCCAATTCTGGTGATGTTCCAGTGTGTAAGAGAGCAGAATGCATCCTAGCTATATAATGGGTAATGGGTTTAAATTAGGCAACGGTGCCACAGAACAGTTGCTGAAAGAAAAGTATTCTAGCTTAATACACACAGAAAAAAATATTATATATTCCTTAAGTTTTGTGCTATTTTTCTCAGCAACAAACAGGAGATTCTAGACTCTTCCAAAACACAGCTGACTAGGTCAGACATAGAAGCCACATTTGGGAGTAGATCATCTAAAACAAAGGTGCCCCATAACCCATGTCATACCATTTTCTCAAACTACTAAAACCTCCAGGAAAAAGCAAGTCATAAACTGTTCCAAGCTGTGTGCCATTGTGAGCAGCATGATTGTGAGCAGCACTGCCGGCTGTCACGAACATCTTTCCTCCATTATATCCATACATATATATGAAACCGGCGGTCTCAATTACCAAAGCTACTGTTAAGGTGCCACAGTCTTGTGTTTAGGAAACCTTTATTTTAATAATGGCCCCAATGCAAGAGTACTGATGCTGAGGAACAAATGCACCAGAGCAGCCTCCTGTAAGTGCCAGGATAAACATTCTCAATGGAGCTGGGCACGGAAGAGATGCAGACTGACACATCTACAGGACCATCAGACATTGTAAGAAAATACTTTTCAAAGTACTTATTTTGGAGACAGGGTCTCTCTACATAGCCCTGGAGGCCCTGGAACTCAGAGATCCACCTGCCTCTACCTCCCAGGTGCTGGGATTAAAGGCATGCGCAACTATGCCGACCTTACACAATTCTTTTCTTTGAGACAGAATCTGTCTTTGTGGCCCACTCTGCCTTTGCACTTGCAATCCTTGTGCTTCAGCCTCTGATTAGTCATGGGTCACAATAGCTGGCTCACATGCAATTTTTATTCCAGTAATTTTTTAATTGTTCTCATTTGTCATTAGTCATTAATCTCTTAGTATGCCTGATCACTTTATCAGGAGCATGTTTGCTTAAGGAAAAAACAACATAGGAGGAGGTACCCACTGCACATCTGGAACACACCCTTGTGTAAGGGGCAAATCTGTGTATATTGTCATGAACACCATAAATTATTTGTTTTCAAACATTCTTTCAAAGCATTTCCAATTACTGCCCATTTTCCATTGTGAGTGTCTCTGATTCTACGTTCACATAGCTCCTGCTACTGGTGTTACGAGTTATACTAAGTCAGAAAACAAAAATAGCTTAGTACCAGTTTCAGGTTGACAGTAATAGAAGTCATATTTTAGATAAGGCAGGAAATTCCTTCTATGATTTTTAGGCAAATTACTATGACTGAACCATTTGCTTTGGCCATTATCATTATCAATAAAGAACCCACCCCTGCCTGCAAACAAACAAAAAACAAGATCATGATCCTGTCCAAAAAACCTGCTCAATAATTTTCACTGCAATTCCACACCACCCCCAATCTGATTCACCAGATTTCAGTGAGCAGTTACTTGTAGTAATGAGGAGGCAGCTCTGTCAGGAGGCGGTGGCTAGGAGTGTTATACAAAAGCTACAGGTGTCAGTCAGCTCCTATGACAGCACCTCTGAATAATTGAGTTTGCACTGTTCACAGCTGTTAGCTCAACAAAAGGCGTCAGGGAAACAGCTACATACGGACACTTCCCTTCCCCAGCCGTCTCTGTGCACATGGGCCACTTCCCACTTGCTTCAGACTGTTGTACTTTGACCCACATTTTATAGATGAGTAAAACACCCAAAGATCCTAAGTATACCACTCTCTAAGCTTGTCAGAGCTAACGAATGTCAGAACTAAATACAGTGCAACACAGAACTGAATTATTCACTATATGGAAAGATGCTTCTGTTCATAAAACATTGGCCACAATCACAACAAATAAAAATGACTGGCTGCTTTATAGTTATTCTTTTGATTATATATTTCTTAAATATTTCTAGTCAAAATAAGTAGTAACCTTCCATTAAACATTTTTTTAAAATTGAGGACACAGAAATCTACATAAAAATGCCAATATTATTAATAGTAAACAACCAAAACAGACACAAGCTGGCTGGGAAGATAGCTCAGGTGATAAACAGCCTGCTATGCAACCATTAGAAATTGATTTCAGACCCCCCCCCCAAGCCATGACAAAGAAGGGTGCAGAGGCATGCCCCCTGTAATTCCAGCACTGTGGGGGTGGTAAGGGGTAGATCCCAAAGGTTCACTGGACAGTCTGGCTGAACTGGCAAGCTCTGGATTCAGCCAAAGACCCTGTCTCAAGTAAATAAGGTGGAAAACAATAGAGGGAGATACATTATATCAACCTATATCCTCCTATAGGTTGCGCACCACAAGGTGCACATATAGATGCACCAACATGAAAAATAGACACAAGTTCATGATTCAGAGTTCACTTAGAAATTAATGTTTGATTCTTTTTTGTTTTGTTTTGAAGACAGGGTTTCTCTGTATAGTCCTGGCTGTCCTGAAACTCACCCTGTAGACCAGGCTGGCTTCGAACTCAGAAATCCACCTGCCTCTGCCTCCCAAGTGCTGGGATTAAAGGTGTGCGCTAACACCGCCCGGCTAATGTTTGATTCTTAAAAATTAAAAAATATGGCTACTTGTGGTGTAATTCTTAAAATGTAGTCCTTACCTGTCAGCTGGTGCTGGGCTAGTAAGCACTGGTGTCTGTGCTGGCTTTTCTGCAGGTTTCTCGGGCTGAGTTGCACCAGCAGGTGCGGGTTCAGAAGATGGTGTAGTTGAGGCTGGAGTAGTGGAGGCAGGTGTGGAAGTGGGAGCCAGAGCAGGGGTGGGAGCTGGGGCCTGGGCCACAGCTGCTGCTGGGGAGGAGCTGACTGTAGTGGTGCTGGGAGTACTGGATTGCTGGGTTGTAGCTGGCACTGCTGTTGTCACTGCTTTGGGCTGGATGTGTTAAATAGCATGGTAAGTAAGGCATCACTGCATTTCAACAGCACAGCCACACAATCAGCCTAATAACCAGTAAACTGAACATCATTTTGTAAGTGGATGATAAAAGATCAACATTAGCAAATGGAAGCTTTCACTACTCTTCAAAGTACCTGTGATAATTGAATTATCCTAACTATCAAGAGCAATTAGCATTAGACTTCACATTTTAGTCTTTACAACAATTCAATACAAAAAGAACCTAAGAAGTCACTGTTTTAAATATAGACTACATACAACATACCCAAAATTACCATATAATTTTCTACAAATCTTTATTTATGCACCTTAATTATAATTTTAAAGATTATATTGCCACTTAAAAGCATTAGCAAAATAACTTTTTGGGATGAAGTAGACTGTCTACGAACATTCCAAATAATTTGTATTTTAGGAGGAAAAACCTTCCTGCTCACTGTAAAGCAACAGGCGGAAGGACTTGCATGTTTCAGCATCAATGAGGGAGAGCAACCTTTTGTCCTTTCTGAAACAGTGAACTCTGCATAACTTAATTCTAAGTCTATTTTTCTGAAAATTTTGTGATAGGCTGAATAATATTCCACTTTATACTAGAGTTTCATCGTCCACTTTACTATTTCCTATTGCTATTGTTATCTGTGACTTTGGAGAAAATTCACATTTATTCCACTATCAACTAGTTTGATGAAGCTACATCAACCATCCACTTTAACTTGCTTTCATTATTACCAAGAGTGCTTTCAATATTTGGTCCCTCCCAAACTCAGGTATTTAAACCCTAACCTCTTCTTTGTTTTCAGACAAGTCTCACTTAAGTAGTCAGCTCTGCCTACAAAGTGCCCGGGATTAATGGCATGTACCACCAAACCTGGTATAAATCCTGAAGTCTTATGATAAACCAGTATGAGGAAGGTAGAAATTTTATCTGTGGTATTAAAGGTAGGGTCTTTTAGATTACATTACAGCAGAGCTTCCATGAATAATTCCAGTGGCTTTAAAAGGATACACACACACACACACTCTACACATTGATAGAAATACAGGTATCACCACAATACAAGGTGTCCTTGCGCAGTCTTCACCATGCTGCTTAGAATTCCATTCTGCAAAACTCTGACCTAATAATAAACCTTTCTTTTTTTTTTTTTCTTTTTGGTTTTTTTCGAAACAGGGTTTCTCTATGTAGCCCTGGCTATCTCTGTAGACCAGGCTAACCTCTAACTCAGAAATCCACCTGCCTCTGCCTCCCAAGTGCTGGGATTAAAGGTATGCACCAACACCGCCCTGTTCTACTTTACATTCTACTTTGGATATTTTACTACAGCAAAGATGCCTAACACACTGCTCCTCCTCAGATTATCCACCTTTAAGCACATATACAAAGCAGTCTCTTCAAGGAATCAAGTGTTGAAGCTCTGATCTGCAAGTGTGTGCAGGCAGGGCCAGATATCAACTCTCAAGGGTCATCACCTTTAAAAAGGACCTCTCTCACAGGCCTGGAGCTCACCAAGTAGGCTAGACTAGAAGACCAGTGCGCCCCAGGGATGAGCGTGTATACGCCCAGTACTGAGCCCATTACAGCAGTGTGTGTGAGCATCCGTTTGAGGAATGTTCTGGAGGGGACGGAACTCAGGTTTGGAACTCAGGTTTGTAAACCTGCACGGTAAGCTTTACCTTTATTGCTGAGCTTTTCCCCAGTCCTCAAGCTACACTTTAGGGGAAAAAAATATTTTCATAAAATTACCCAATATATTTATTAATATAGTACAACATCATAAATCATAAAACAGCTCTTAAGAATTACTCCAAAAATCATGCCATTTTTTAGTTGACTTTTCCTTTTTTATGTTATAAAATTCTTATCTCTTGATTGAAAACTGAACTAGCAGGCTGTAGAGATGGCTCAGCAGTTAAGAGCAGTGACTGCTCTTCCAGAGGTTCTGAATTCAAATCCCAGCAACCAAATAGTGGCTCACAATCATCCATAACAAGATCTGATGCCCTCTTCTGTTCTGAAGACAGCTACAGTGTACTCACATATAATAAATAAATCCTTAAAAAAAAAAAAAGAAAGAAAAGAAAACTGAACTTGCATTCATTTCATGCCTTTTTATTTTTTGGCTCTGAGCTTGTTAGGTCTAATACATACATAACCTTATCTAGGTTACATATTAAAAGCTATACAAGACATTAACTTGATTACTATGCATTATTTTAAAGTAATCACCTGGTGACTTAACTATTTTAGCACCTCTTTTTAAAGCAGTAAACACAGATTAAAGAAAAGTAAGAAACACTTTAGGGACCAAGGGATAAATGGCCCGTTAAAAATATGACACTTTGTTTGGCTACATATCTAAATATTACCTTTATAAGGGGCTATGGGAAATCTGCCTACATTTTGGAAAGCAGGTGCTATTTACTACACGTGTTTTGCATGTTATAGAAATGTACAGACTTAGCCAGGCGGTGGTGGTGCACGCCTGCGATCCCAACACTCTGGGAGGCAGAGGCAGACGGATTTCTGAGTTTGAGGCCAGCCTGGTGTACAGAGTGAGCTACAGGACAGCCAGGGCTTTACAGAGAAACCCTGTCTCCCAAAAACAAACAAACAAACAAACAAACACAAAAATCCAAAAAACAAAAAAATAAATAAAAAATAAAAAAATAAAGAAATGCACAGACTTATCCATTGTGACTTGGTCACTGCTTCAGATTCACAAGCATAAAGACACAGAAGTAGCATGAAACTTACTTTTGTCACCATAACCACCACAAAGTTTTTCTCATCAATTTTATATTCTTTGAGAGCAGTATCATCACTGAGGATTTTGCCTAATAATTCAGAAGAGAAAAAAATGTTAAGACATATTAAGCTTTTTCTTACAAAGAAACTACTCTTTATTGGCAACATTAATTCTACCAAGTAAAAGTTCTAAGAAAAACTTTAACAGGCAGATAGATAAATATATAAACAGCCATGTACTACTTTAAAAGCACAGATGTCTTTCTTAAGGAAGGTATATGACATCTCCAGTATATAAAACACCAACTGATTTGGTTTAAGATTTACTAGACACAGAAATTTGAAGTCCTGAAAACAGGGAGATCTTAAAGACAAAGGAAAGTAAACATTTCAATTGCCTAGTCACCTTTGGGAAATAATTATTTTTTCCCTGATAGAAGGAACGAGAAACTTCTTATTTTGAAATACAAAACACTTGATGAAGCACAGATGTTCCAAGGTTGTAAAAGCAAAATACAACCCAAGTGAGTAAACAAAACCTTGCAGAAAACCAGCACAATACACTACAAAGGGGAAGACCAGGCTTGGCCATGCTCAGGCTAGACATAGTTATAAGATTCACCTCCTCCGTGTGCTGGGATTAAAGGCATGTACCACCATGCCCAGCAAGAAGCTATCAAGTCTATTTTCCTGAGTTATCAGTGATACTAATTAAATTTGCAATTTCCTAGTCATACTCTTGGGCACTTTTTCTATTTGGGCCTCTTTATTAATTTCAAAGCATTCTATATAATTTGTTCTTTTCTTCTTTCATACAGGGTTTCTCTGCATAGCCCTGGCTGTCTTGGAACTGTTCTTAATTTTTTTTTTTTTTTTTTAAATACAACCATGAAGGTCTTTTGACGTCTTCATTCTTCTACTTTGGTAGTTTAGATTTCATTCACATTAGTGAGCTAGTACATACGTTACTAATAAATTAAAAATAATGATGCTCAGTTTATTAAGGGCACAGAAGTCAATCACAATGCTCACAGACTTAAGGAACATCACTCCATGGACCAGGAGGCAAATGTGTAAGGTGAAGACTGAATAGTAAACCATAATTGAATACATGTTTCCACTACTGTTACATATGCAATCTTGTTTCTGACAGAATCAATTTGAAAATACTGTCTTTTCTAAGATAACATTTCTAAAACTTAATGTTAAAACAGGCAAAACATGGCAATTAATTTCAGAACTGGATTCATACCTGCATAAATTAACTTCTGACCTGCTACCGGAAAGGCATCTTTGCCCTTTTCAGATTCAATCTTCTCTTTCAATGCCTTTACCTATAGGAAAAATTAAAAATAAGAAAATTAAACCTAAACAAAAAATTACAATATATTCTGAAAACAGAATGCAAGATAAAAATTCTCGTGTGCTTCAAGCACTAATTAAATGAGTAAGAGCAAGAGCACGCGTTTTCTGGGGTTGGAGAAATGGCTTTGTAAGTAAAGGCCTTGCAGCTAAACCTGAGGCCCTGGGTGAAAAGTCCCCAGGGCACACATGGTAGGAGACATGACTTCCATAAGTTGTTCTCTAATTCCCTATGCCATGACAAACAGGCATACAAGAACATGAAATAAGTGCAGTTGAAAGCAAAAGCCATTTAAGCATTCTAAGAAATAAAATAGTTTAGCTAAAATAAAATACATCAATGCTAAAGGAAATTTTATTATAATGCTTCATTATAACCAAATAAAAGACCAATGACATTATAATGTCATTTACCCAACAGTATTTTTAAGCCCATCACAAGGTAGTTGCAAGTTCAGCACAAGCCGAGAGCCACTGGGCCACTTCAATGATTCTCAACAAGTGACTCGGCCTCTCTCACCATCAGTCTCGTCTATAATGGAGGGCTGGAATGGATGACCTTTATGGCATTTCAATTCCTAAAACAACGTGGTAACAGGCTCATTATAAAGAATTAGAAATGAGTCCCATCAGTTCCTTGACCTGACCAGAAGGTAGAGAGGCTTATGACTTGAAAAGATAGACATGGCTCTCCCTCCTATCTGAATGGAACTCTATTACTTTAAAGTCACAAAAATCAAGGACAAGATTAACTGGCAATTTCCATTCTCTTCAATTTTCTAGAAGACTTCTGCAAACTGTCTACGCTGATGGTCCTGCACTTTTTGTGAAAACTTAGCTGAGAAAAAGAGATAGTTTGTGCAATTGATTTTTATGTATATGGGGGCTTCACTGCATGCAGTACTTGCAGAAGCTAGAAGAGGGCACCAGAGTCCTTAGGGGGCAGGAGTTACAGATGGCTGTGAACCACCAAGTGAATGCTGGGAACCTAATACCAGTCTTCTAGAAGACCAGCCAGGGCTCTTTATTGCTGAGCCACCTCTCAGTAATTGAAGTAATGTCATGAAGCAGGATGCTGGTAATATCAACACTTAAGGGAATCCTGCTTGAGGGTGATCTGAGTTACACAATCACAATGAGCCACAGGGATGTCTGGGCTACAAAGTCACAGTGAGCTACAGGCTAACCTGGGCTACACGGCAAGATTGTTTCCCAAAATGAGTGAATAATGATGCTCTTTCCAAAATAAAAGATTGGAGTGTTTATTTAACTACACTAACATGAATTCAATACTTAAAACACTAAGATAATGGTATTTTACCCACTCAGTTTTACAAGTGAGAAGGGAAAATGCAAAGGTTAATAACTATACTGTCAGCCCTATGAGGACACACTTCTTACTCTGGGTTAGCTGGAACCCACAGTGGCTCCCCATGACTACAAGCTTTAGTGCACTTTAGAGATACTCAGTTGACAGTGTCATTCACTTCCTTAAATGCTAGTCTGATGTAACCCAACACCACAACTCTTGGTTTCCCACTGTTCTAAAATCACCATTAAAAAAAAAAGAAAGCAGTGGTGGCCACATGCCTGTAATCCCAGCACTCTGGGAGGCAGAGGCAGGCGGATTTCTGAGTTCGAGGCCAGCCTGATCTACAGAGTGAGCTCCAGGACAGCCAGGGCTATACAGAGAAACCCTGTCTCAAAAAAACCAAATCCAAACAAACAAACAAAACAAAACCAAAATAAAACAAAAGGGAAAAACCCCCAAAACTTCAGGAAATCACCTCAGCATCAATAAGCTCATAATATAAATTATAAGTCATTAGCCAATTTAATATACTTTCCCCGTGATATAAAACCTAAGTGTAGGTCATAGTTTTTTTCAGTCTACAACCTCTTTAATAACTTTGATCTATACCTATGCTAAGTCATTACTTACTTCTTATGAGAAAATGTATTTTAATTTTTACTTTTTCCCCATTGGCATACATTCACTGCACATGGTACTAGGTTACATAAGGACATTTCCACACAGACATACTTAGGGCATATTCTCGCACCATCTCCCTTTTGGGACACCTCTTTCCTCCTGTCTTTTTTCTTTTTTAAAGACAATTTCACCTCTACTTTTATGCCCTATATACACATTTATCTTCAACAAATTTAGAAACCATAAATGAGAATGAAGCATGCCCCACTAAGTTTGCTTGTGTAGTTGAATACTTGGTCCCCCAAAGGTATTGCTGTTTGGGGAGGTATGAAACCCGCTTATGGGAAGCGTATCCTTGATGAAGTATACCACTGGGATTGAGCTCTGAAACACTACAGTCTTACTTTCCTGCTTTCCCTCTCTGCTTCCTGTGTGTAGATGAAAATGCAAACTGCTAGCTCCCTGCTCCAGACACCTTGCAGGCCATGCCTTCCCAGCTCTTGCCTCTGGGACCATGAGCTAAAAAAATACTTTGTAAAGTTGCTTTTGGTAATGGTGTTTATCACAGCAACAGAAAAGTAACTAATACCGATGTTAAGCTTCCTTCCAAACATAGAGAAAAAGATTCTAATTGAAAGTATAATTATTCCACAAGTGGATTGTAAATTATGTGTCACTCTGAGTAAACCCAGTTTTAGTACGTAGTGCTTTTTGAGCTAGTGAGTGATCAGCTACTAACTACATGCTGAATATTATACTGCTTTATATTATTATGTTTATTATATTATACAGCAATATGTGAAGGAAAATGGTAAAACAAAGCAGGAATTCTATCTATTCCTAACAGGTTATACTGACTGAGAAGAAAAAGACAAAATTGACACATCCTAACAAAAACAAATTTTTTAAAACACCTTTGATTTTGTGCATATGCATGTGTATGAGTATGTGAAATCTAAAGTTGACATCGAAGCCAGGTGGTGGTAGTGCATGACTTTAATCCCAGCACTTGGGAGGCAGAGGCAGGCTAATTTCTGAGTTCAAGGCCAGCCTCTAAGAAAGCAGGCTGAGTAAGCCATGAGGAGCCAATAAACTAAAGGATACTCCTCCATGGAGTCTGGTTCAGCTCCTGCCTCCAGGTTCTTGTCTTGACTTCCTTTGAAAGATGAGCAGTGTTGTGGATAAGTAAGCCAAATAAACCCTCTCTTACCCAAGTTGCTTTTTGTGGTGATATTTCATCAGTTATGACAACCCTAACTCGATAGCCCTAAGACTAACTCTTAACTCACTGAGTCTTCTCACTAGCCCAAGAAACTAGTTTTATTTCTCATATACAGTATTTTTTAAATACTGTGAGCCACATGATGGCTCGCAACCATCTGTAATGGGACCTGATGCCCTCTTCTGGTGTGTCTGAAGATAGCTACAGTGTAGTCACACATATATACAATAAATATATAAATCTTTCTTTAAAAAAATTTAGAGCAATGTATTTTATTTTAAAGGCCTAAACAACAAATTACTTTCTAATTTTCTATATTAAAGGAAGAACAGAAACCCTTGTGAATTACAACAAAAATATGTACATAGACCAAAAGGAGGCTCAATTATTTACTGCTATATTACTTATGCTTAAAAGAAATCAAAACTATAATTAAAAAATATCAAGAGTCTCTGGGCAGTGGTGGCACATGCCTTTAATCCCAGCACTTGGGAGGCAGAGGCAGGTGGATGTCTGAGTTTGAGGCCAGCCTGGTCTATAGAGTAGTTCCAGGACAGCCAGGGCTACACAGAGAAACTCAGTCTCGAAAAACAAAACAAAAAACAAAATCAAGAGTCTAACAGTGGGGCTGTAGAGATGGCTCAATCGTTAAGAGCGCTGACTGCTCTTCTGATTGTGCTGAGTTCAATTCCCAGCAACCACACGGTGGTTCACAACCATCCGTAATGAGATCTGAAGCCCTCTTCTTGTTTTCTAAAGACAGCCACAGTGTACTCATATATAATAAGTAAATTTAAAAAAAAGTCTAACAGTGTTTGAGTAATACTGAACACATTCATCTGAGCATGCAACTCAAACAGGAAAAAGGAATGCAAATGAAATAGAAAAGCAGTAGATACAGTATTGCACCTGCAGTACACAGTAAGATGACAGGGCAGGTAACCTGGTTAACTAGTGGTAAACTTGCCGTGTGTCAGGGAAGAGTGAGCTTCACAGTATGGCAGCCATTTCCATCTGCTGGCTGCACATTAAAAGATTCAAAAAGGAGCCGGGCGGTGGTGGCCTATGCCAGTAATCCCAGCCCTTGGGAGGCAGAGGTAGGTAGACAGATTTCTTGAGTTTGAGGCCAGCCTGGTCTATAGAGTGAGTTCCAGGACAGCCAGGGCTATACAGAGAAACCCTGCCTGGGGAAAAAAAATCCAAAATGACTGAAATACTTGTTTCTAGTGAGAGAAAAAAATGTACCCAATATATACACAACATTTACACAACACTGGGTATCCAAGTAACTACAAAAGATTTACAATACAGGGATAATGTGAAATGCATACATGGAAGGTTTTTGTTTAGAGCTAAGGAGTGCTCTGAACTGTGCATATAACAAGACAGGATGCAATTACTTCTCACCTACATTACACCTCCATGAGATATGTTAACTGGATGCCAGTCACCCCATCCTGGAGACACCCAAGCAGCCCAGGAGAGATTCATACGGGATATGAGAAAGAAGTTTCTGGTCAACAGCAAGCACCAGGGGGTCGCCATTTGAGGGAGACACTTCCAACACACAAGATTGGTCATATAAAAGTTATTTGTGAACATGCTGTTATACTTAAAATCACTGATGCAGACATTTTAAAAGCAATGTGCACTGAGCCAGTAATTCAACTCAGTGAGATACTCCCACTGTCTTTCCAAGGCAGACATACACACATTTAACACTAAAACAAACTTAAACACCCATCAAGCTGGGATAGTAATTACTGCACAAACATTCATTTGAATACTGTACAGTATTAGTGTATGAATGAATGAAATATTTACAAAATCATGAAAGGAAAAAAACCTAGTGGCTGCACAAATTATTTTTGAAAACAAACCTATTACTCCAGAGTCTAAAGAGCTACTCAACTAAGGACAGTTTCCACTGTACTATAACAAACCTAGGTTACTTAACTAAAGAGAAAACTGGAGTTTGAAATAAAGTGTTTTTATCATTCATCAACACTTATTAGCAATATACAAGAAAATTGTATTTTTAACTAAAAGAGAGGAAGTAGGCAAAGGGGATAACTACCATTGTATAATCTAAATTAAAAATTAAAATAGCAGGCTGGGAAGATGGCTCAAAGAGTAAAAGCACAAGCAAGCACGGTAACCTAAACTAAAGCCTGACAATATCAATTTGGATTCCTGGAATGCACACAGCTAATTATACAAAGTAGCACCTTCCTGTTATCCCAGCATATCTATAAAAAGTGAGAAAGGAAAACTACACGTGCAAGCAGTGAGAACTCCCAGGCCAGTTAACCTGAGTGAAATCCATCTGCAAACACTATGGGACCCTGCCTGGGACAGAAAGATGGCTCAACAAGTAAAGGTATAGTGGTCAGGGCTAGAGAGATGGCTCAGCAATTAAGAACATTGACTGTTCTTCTAGAGGTCCTGAGTTTAATTCCCAGCAACCACATGATAGCTCACAACCATCTGTAATGGGATCTAGTGTAGGAAGATAGCAACAGTGTACTCACATACATAAAATAACTAAATCTTAAAAAAAAAAAAAAAAAGGTGCAGTGGTCAATCCTGAGGACTTTGGGTTAGATTTCAGAGGCTTAAAAAGAGAGAGTACGTCATCCACTGATCTCCAATATACACCATAGCATGCTTGTGCTGTCCAAGACACACCATACACATACACAGAAAAAAATTTCCAAAGTCAAACATGTTTACAGAGGACTTAAGATTTACCCAAATTTCTTTGGGTAGTATTCCGGGCATCTGAAAAACCTGACATAGGCACCAAGAAGCATTTTCTAAATTTCTCTTCTAAAGCAGATTCTGATAATTATAGAAACAAAATTGATTATAAGGCATTTATTGCTGGGTAGCAGTGGTGCACAACTTTAATCCCAGAACTTGGGAGGCAGAAGCAGCTAGATCTGAGTTTGAGGCCAGCTGGTCTACAGATTGAGTTCTAGAGCAGCTAGGGCTACCTACACACACACACACACACACACACACACACACACACACACACACACAAATTGGTGTGTGTGTGTGGGGTGGGTGAGGGTGGAGTGGGTGTGTGTGCGAGGTCTGCCAACAGTGAGATGAAATCAGGGAAATTGAGCCAGGCATGGTGGCGCACGCCTGCAATCCAGGCACTTGGGAGGTATAGGCAGGCTAATTTCTGAGTTCGAGGCCAGCCTGGTCTACAGAGTGGGTTCCAGGACAGCCAGGGCTACACAGAGAAACCCTGTCTTGACCCCCCCCCCAAAAAAGATAAGTAAACAAAGGTAATCAATCCTCAAGCTATAGAAGGTTCTGCTACCAAGCAGGGCAAACTAAAACTTGATCCGCAAGACCCACAAGGCAAAAGTAAGAGAGAACCAATTCCCACAGACCGCCTTCTGACCTCCACAAGAAGCTCTGGTATGTAGATAGATACATGGATAAATAATAAATAAGTGTAATTGTTTTAAAAAGCAATCTTCATTGGAGTTATTACCCAAAGGCTATTAGTAAGGTGAATCCCACACTAACAATAACCCATTTTACTGTGTGGGTGAGGGGAACCTGCCTGCTTAATCAACCAATGCAGGGGATGAGAAAGTCTTATTCACTGTTGAGCATCTAAGATTTGATCACATACAGTCTTTGCAGCAGGTTTACCTCCACCGCCTGAATGAGCTTGTGTGATGTTGAAGAGTTTACAGAATCCATTCACAAGTGAGACTGGCTTCCCTACCAGGTGTCTATAAGGAACAGATGGCACAGCATCATTTGGCAGGACTCACTCTGCTATAGTACATTGAAGTTTAGCAAGCTTCATACATTACCTATGGGAGGAGTGGGGTAGATGGATAGATAGATAAAATCTATTTTTCATGATAATCGGATTTTTATTTTAAAAACAGCACAATTTCTTCTATACTATATACTTTTATGTACCAAATTACCTGATTTTTCACATCAACTTTATTTAAAGCAAGCAGGTAACTTATATGATATTCCATTTCTAAACTAAAGAGACTTTAAATACACTGAACTCAAAAGGTAAGTGGACACATGGAAAGCAGGGGTGAGAGGCACTTCTCTACTGTCTAGGATACTTGGAGGAGAGCAAGACACAGAAGAGTGAAACAATCAGTTCTTTGAGTTCTGCTGTAAGGTGGAACCAAGAGACAAAAACCATAGTTCAAGAGGGATGAAAGGAGGGTTTATTAATATGGTTTATTAATATGACTAACATTAAAAACTGGAATCCAAAGAAGCAGAGATACTGGGGTCAAGTATGAAATGTTCCTAGCAGATTCATGTGTTAAAATCAGTATGCTACTAGTAGCGCTTTTTGGAGAGATTCTGGAAACGTTCAATGAGGAAGTAAGTCATTAGGGCCATTCTTTTTAAAGTCTAACCTCCAATTCTACTCTCTGCTTCCTGATTCTATGAGGTGAACACCTTCCTCCCTCCACCAGCTCCAGCTGCCATGACGTTTTACCCCCAAGTACACGAGGCACGCAAACTGTGGGGTGAATCCTCTGAAACTACGGAGGGAAATATATCACTGCTCTCTTATGTTACTCTCTTGGATATATTTAGTCACAGCTACACAAGGTGACTACTATAGGTAGGTAGGTGGGGTATAACAATCTTTCAGAAGACACGAGATAGAGTAAAAAAAAAAAAAAAAAATGCAGGGACTAGTCTTACATGGTACTTCCATAACAGACAGGCATGAGTCTGAGACAATTTCCTACAACAAAGTATTTGCCTGGTTGCCCTAGTACAAGTAGAAATATCAAGGTTGAATTTTACAGCTTCTAGGGATTCCCAATTGAAAACAACAGTGCAGGAATGGGACCACGCTGCCAAGAACTGCTAACATCAAATTCTATATACATATTATTTCAAGACCCATAGAATCTTCCAGTCTTCAAAAAGATACTATCTTGTAACACTTGCCACACTATGATGAAGAGACAACCCTGGCTGGGTAACCTGCCCAAGGTCACAAATCAGCTATTTGGGCAGGACTGACTGGGGCAGTCTGGCTTTAGGCATGCTATGCTGAGTCTTCCAAGTGTGTGAGCATAATCACTAACCCTACTACTCTCGAGAGACAAATGTAGAAGTGACAAGAAATGACAACCAGCGAAAAGGGAAATTGTTATCAAATGCCTTGAAAAAAATCTCAACAGGGTTGGAATCAGAAAATAAAAACAGAGTGGAAAGCTAAAAAGCATTACTGAGTGTGGTGTTTTAAAAGAGAAATGCCCCACTGGCTCATAGATTTGAACACTTGGTCCCCATCTGGTGGCAGTTTGTGGAGGTTATGGAACCTTTAGGAAGTAGAACCTTGAGGAAGTAGGTATGTGGGGATGGGCTTTTAAAAGTTTATAGGGGCCTGGGCAGTGGTGGCACACGCCTTTAATCCCAGCACATGGGAGGCAGAGGCAGGCTGATTTCTGAGTTTGAGGCCAGTCTGGTCTCGGTCCTGAGTTCAATTACCAGCAACCACAAGGTGGCTCACAACCATCTATAATGGGATCAGAGGTCCTTAGAGCAAGTATACTCATATACATAACAAAGAGTTTATAGCATCACCAGTCTGGATGGCACACACCTTTAACCCTAGCACTACAGAGGTGAGGCAGAGTTGGAAGCCAACCAGGTCTACAAAGGGAGTTTCAAAACAAAACAAAACCCAAACAACAATAAACAAAGTATATAGTCTCACTATAGTTCCAATTCACTCTCAGCTTCCTCCAAGTGTATGAACTGTGGCCTTTCATTTTCCTGCTCTGGTCTTCTGCTGCTGTTTCTGTGGCCATGATGAAGTATCCCTCTAGAACCATAAGCCAAATACACTTTCTTCCATAAGCTGCTCTTGGTCATGAGTGTCTTGTTTCAGCAGCAGAAAGTAACTAACACACTGGAGCTGGGGAAAGAGACAGTTAACAGTAATACTGAGAGCTAACTTCTAACAATGGGACTGAATCTGAGACAGAATAAAGATCACATAGATGGAAGGAAGGAAGGAAGGAAGGAAGGAAGGAAGGAAGGAAGGAAGGAAGGAAGGAAGGAAGGAAGGATGGATACAGGCAAGACCATCTTTCATAGATAATGAACTCAGAACTCCACCTGCTTCTGACTCCTGAGTGCTGGGATTACAGGCGTTTGCCACCACTGCCCAGCTTTTCTTTCTTTCTTTTCAAGACACATATATTAATCACTTTTTTTAAAGCAATATGATGTTCCTTTTTAAACAATGAATCTTCCAAGGTTATGAAGCTGAGAAGTACTATGCTCAACTTATTTTTAAAACCACAAATAAGAAAAAAGGATAATAAACACTATCTACCCATAGCTAGTATTCTACTTCCATTCACTTCAATCCAGCTTCTGGTTCCATTTCTACTAGGATACTGCTTATAGGAACAATAATGACCTGTACGCCACCCAAATTAACTATCAGGCCTGTTTTTAATCCTTTTCATCTCTGAAGCATCAGATATAACTGACCCCCCTTTTTTCGTGACACTCTTCTTGGATTGTCCCTGTCTCAAAGGCTGCTTCTTGACTGACCTTTGTTCCTACACAGGTGAGAGCATCCCAGGATCCTCCCCAAGCCTCATGCTACTACTTGTAGCATCTCTACCACAGCCCCACAATCAACATCCACAAGTTAAGTGACTGACAAAGTAAATGATACTGCTCGTATTTCTCAAAGACCAGACCCTGAAAGACTGACAGTCCTTATCTACTCACATGAATTAAAGTAAGGAGAATACTCACTATTTTCACACTCCATGTAATCTCCAATCTAACACTCTGTAATCCAGACTCAACAAATAGCAATGTTCCTACTCCAACCCCCCCCCCTTCTGTTTTCAGTTTTTCACATCCCTGGGAAGAATACAAGTATTTACAAATTTACATTATCAAATTAACAATGCTAACCCAACAAAAAGAGCCTCACAATTCTACTTTGCAAAAATATCTCAACTCCATATCCAATCCTGCCAACGGTTTTAATTGCTTAGAAGTATTACATAAGTCTTAGCTAACCTCCCTGCTTTCTTTCTTGTCCATTCTCCCCACACAAGATCAGGTACCCTTTAGTAGAAATTAAGTTAAGCAGGTGGCTCATGACTATAATCCCAGAATTCAGGTAGAATAGGACTGCCATAGATTTAAGGCCAGCCTAAACTACAGAGTAGGGCATGGGCTGGGGATGGGGGAAGGGGTTTGAGCACATAGAAATAATGTTACAAAAGGCTTCTTATCTATCTTTAAAAACTCTAGCCTTTAACAGCCTACATGCCCTAAGCCCTACCTAACTCTAAATTCCTCACTTTACTCCAGAAACAATGGCCTTATGGATTTCCCCAAAGACACTGCTTAGGATCTAAGGTCTGTATTGTAAAGGTACCCCACAGTAAAGGCTCCTTACCTTGCTATGTGCTGTATGTTCAGTCATCAGTTGTACTCTCTAAAAAGGCCTTTCTGGCCTCTAAAGTACCTTCCAGTCAAGAACTATCACACCATCTCACCCTATTTCAGTTTCTACACAAGCACTTACCCATTAAGTGATTTTCTTTAATATGCCTGTTCTTAAGAGGGGTGTTTGTTTATTTATTTAGTTTTTTTTTTTTGTATTTGTGTTTTTTTGAGACAGGGTTTCTCTGTATAGGCCTGGTTGTCCTGGAACTCACTCTGTAGACGAGGCTGGCCTCGAACTCAGAAATACGCCTGCCTCTGCCTCTCAGAGTGCTGGGATTACAGGTGTGCGCCACACCACCGCCCGGCATGGGTTTTATTTTTAAAATATGCATTTAGGTGTTTAGCCTGCATGTATGTCTTTGAGGGTGTTGGAACCTCTAGAACTGGAGTTACTGACAATTCTGAGCTGCTATGTGGGTGCTGGACAGTGAGCCTGAGTCCTCTAGAACAGCCAGCTCTCTTAATCCCTGAGCTCCTTCTCTTTCCAGTCCTTATTCCTAACAGTTTTAATCAACAGCAAGACTTTTGAGTCAACTCAAGAACTTGGATTAAAAAACTTCATTCTACCTCCTGCTAGATGTTCACTGACACCAAACTCCAAGATTTTAAGCAATGGTTTTCAATCTTTGATACAATTCCTTGTTCTTTGGTTACCCCTAACCATAAAATTATTTTCATTACTACTTCATAACTGCAATTATGCCACTGTTATGAACTGTAATGTAAACATCTGATAAGCAGGATATCTGAAAGGGTTGTTTGACTCCCACCATCATCCCAAAAGGGAGTCACCACCCATAAGCTGAGGCCAAACTTCCCTGGTCTGTATAGTTACTACAGATCCACAAAAGACAAAACCACCCATACCAAAAATATAACAAGAATTTAGACATTTCAAAATTCATTGGCATGTTGATATAAGCTGCTTACATTTTTTTTATCATTTTTATAGTAATCATCTATTATAACACCATAAAAATGAAGCAAATCTCTAAAAGACTCTCTCTTCACATGTAACATTTCTCATTTTGTTTCTTAATGTTTAAAACTTAAGCCTTTGTAACAGGTAATGGAAAAGACACTACATGGTAATTGCCAAGTAAATGGCACAAAACAGTCAATGTATTCAGAGATGGCTCAGGGGTTAAGAGCTGAGCCCTGGCTGCTCTTGTAGAGGTTCAAATCCCAGTACCTACTTGATAATTAACAAAAGTCCTTAATGCCAGTCCAGGGGTAAGTGATGCCCTCTTCCGGCCTCTACAGGCACTATACATATGTGGCAAGTAGAGGAAAAACTGAAGCACAAAATATAATCTTATACTGTTTTTTGTTTTTAAATCTTGCCATTTTAAAAAGCAGAGAGGCAAACTTTCAGCTTTCAAAACACAAACAAAACATGCCCTTGCCCTTTAGCCTCTGAGCCTCAACTAGGTGATAAGGCTCCCAGAAACTCCAAACCACTGCTTCCACCTCCCTGCGCTCAGTGCCACCAGCGAAGGTGCCTTGGCACCCAGCAGGTCCAGCCAATGAGTCACTCTAGAGCTGCCCTTAGTGCCAATCCTTTTTCACTGCGCTCATGTGTACGTCCAGTTCTAAAGAGTTTCTACACAAGAGAGCTTAAGCCACTTAACTTCCTCAGTCCTTCCTCAGTAA
This sequence comes from Apodemus sylvaticus, assembly GCF_947179515.1. Classification (NCBI taxonomy): domain Eukaryota; kingdom Metazoa; phylum Chordata; class Mammalia; order Rodentia; family Muridae; genus Apodemus; species Apodemus sylvaticus. The sequence goes on along the minus strand of NC_067474.1, from coordinate 69,060,837 downwards.
AAACTAAAGGCAAACCTGAAACCACAAAATCTAAGTTCCCAAAGACTAAGTCTGTAATTTGCAGGCATCCCTAAATCCTAACTTTAAATCTACTTTAAGACATATTCACTCATTCATTGATTCACTCATGGGTACTTGAGGGTCCTCAAGTACCACAGTGCCCCAACCAGTGAGTGAGTGAGAAGACAGCCTTCTGGACTCAGTTATCTCCCACCATGCAGGTCCAGAAAACTAAATTTAAGTCATCAGGCTAAATGAATACATCAGTGACACAAGGTTTTGTCTGCTGATTCACTTACAAATAAATTCCCAATCTGATCTACTTCTAAAATCCCTGGTACTTGTTATAACAAATTAGAAAGTATTTTGTGTCATCTACTTTTTATTTTTACTGGAATTCTAAAACAGTGCATCAATAAGTTACCAATTAACCTAAACTCTTCTAGGTAGTAGCCACAGCTTTAACCCCTGGCCCAGGAGAGGCAGAGGCAGGTGGTTTTCTGTGAATTCCAGGTCAGTAGAACTACACAGTGAAAACTTGTCTCAAATGAATGAATGAAGAAAGGAAGAAAGGAAGGAAAAAAGAAAGGAAGGTAGGTGTCTGTTTCTATACTAATCGGACTCACTACAGATGTAAATAAAGGGGCTGTGGTGTAAGTACTGGTTCAAAGCTTGCCCATGTATGCATGAAGCCCTAAGTTCCCAGCAAAATGAAAAGGGAGGCACAGGATATGGAATCAAAACATTTTACAATACTGGTTCTTAAATTACAATTATAGCAACAATTTACATTTGTTCTAGTAACAAAAGTTGAGGAAGTCACTAACATTTTACCAAACATGTATTTCTAAAAATGTAAAATATTACACGCCCGTAAATAAACTTGTAAGCAATAAATGCAGTTAGGAAGTACTGGCTCGAAGATAATGGCAGACTGTAGAGGGCCTAAAGGGAAGCACAAATTTTATATGGTCGTGTGTGTGTGTGTGTGTGTCTGTGTGTCTGTGTGTTTTTGTGTGTGTGTGTGTGTGTGTGTGTGTGTGTGTGTGAGAGAGAGAGAGAGAGAGAGAGAGAGAGAGAATTTCAGGAGTGTGAAGTTACCACACAACTCCAACACATTCACATATTAAAGAAATAAAGCAAAACGTGTTTCTCCATGTTTTAGTTGTTCTGGGATAAATTAATATTATAAGCTCAAAAAATTACCACAGTTTATCTCATCATTTATCACCTGCATTGAGCCAAATGCCAAGGAGGCATTTACAGATTTGCATACCATCACTACAGAGATGACTGTTATTCCTTTTCAAGGTGCTGGAGATGAACTCAGGGTCTCACACATGTGTGATACTCTCCGCTTTCAGCCTACTATCCAGTCCTCTCTAAGTAGTAAAAGAAAATGGTGGCATACTCCTGAATCCCAGCACTCAGGAGGCAGAAGCATGTCGATCTCTAAGTTGAGACCAGCCAGGACTAGAGTTGAGTTCCAGGACAGCCAAGGATACATAGAAACCCTGTCTCAAAAACGTAAAGAAAAAAAAGAAAGGGGGAGGGGGGAGGGAGGAAATTAGATTCGACTGGGCCTCTGTCCACTAAATGTTAACAACTGCTTCTGAGAAGACTGCAGAGTTCTCATGTAAGTGTTTTTTTTTCTGCACCTTCAAGAATTATTGCAGATGTCAGGAAATTACTTATAAAAATCATTTTGTGCCACAATTTCAAAAAGGCTGGGAATTCTTGGCTTCTTATTAAAGATTGAAGGAGACTTTAGAATATTAGATGTGATAGGTAAAACAGAACACCATGTCTTCACACAAACATGTTGATTACATAGTAAGCTTCATTCAGGAATCACCTAAGTGCCATTTAATCCTCACCATCTCAGCTGGTACTGTTCCTGTTTCAGAAAAGTCAAACAGGGTAATTTGTCCAAGTTGTAATAAACGAGTTATAGAGCCACAAATAGAATTCGGGTCTCGGGTCTATTTAATTAACACCACGTCCTGGTTCTTCAGCCAAATTTCAATCACAAATTTAATCAGTCATTTAAAAAAAAGAAAAGAAAAAGAAAAGAAAAACACATGAAATATGCAGTAATCTGCTGGCTTACGACAATCTTAACACAGAGTCACAATCCACGTGAAGAAATTTACATGTATGGCATTTTTCAGATTCCTGACATAAAGCTGTATTAAAGTTAATATAGATCTTTTTACAGGCAAAGCCGGATGCATTAACATCTATCACGTGAACTTGTTAAGTGTAGTCGGCTTTAACTGGGTAAAACACCAAGAGTTTATATATATAATATATATATATTTTTCCCCTCCCTTCAAATACTACTATTCTGGGAGTCCGAGGAGCGTTCAGGTTCCCAAGACGACGGAGAGAACTCATTTAAATCCGGATCTGAAGGTTTCTAATGCGAAATCCTTCACCACCAACGTGGCCTCGGAGCGTAATCCACCTGTGGGTGTGGGCTCGGTGGCTGCGAGGAAACGATCGTAAAAACTATCCAAAATAGAGACAAATAAAGGGCTCCTTCTGAGAGGCAAAAAAATTCATCTTTACCCACCATCTCTCCTGACTGAAGACAAAACTGGGAGCATTTACGGCCCACCGTCTTGGGTAAGCGGCCCCCAGACCTCTGCACCTAGCCAGGTCGCAGGAGGGTGGTGGCGACGCCTGAGTCTCCCTCCCCCACCTGTGCACCTCAGGCCAAGGCTCCAGGGCCCAGGCCGCCAGGCCTCCCCTCCCCCTCCGTCCCCACGACCACGCGCTCCGGGCCGCGGCCTCCAGTGCCCGCGCGGGCCGGTGCTACTCCACGCCATCTGCCCCCAGGCCGTCCTCGTTGTCGGCCACAAAGCCGGCGGTGACCCGACGCCCCTCTGGGGCCCTCCCGCGCCGCCCCGACTCGGGCCCGCGCTCCCCTAACCCTGCGGCGCATACCGTCTCCTCCGGGTCGATGTCGATCTTGAAGGTCTGCTGCTGAAGGGTCTTCAGGGTGACCTGCATGGTGCCTAAGCCGGGGCCTGGCCGCCCCGGGGTGGCCGCGATCCTCGCGCTCTCGGGAGGAAGGCGGTGGGGGTGGGGGGCTTGTCACATTCGCCCGGAGTCGCGCTCACCCCAGGCCCCGCGTCCCCCGGCCGCGCAGCCGCTCGCTCCCGCGGCTTTCCCCGCAAGCTCGACCCGCGTTGCTTCCTCACGCGCCAGCCACCGAGCCCGCAGGAGGCGCGAGGGACTCCCCGAGAGACGCAGAGAATCCGCTACCTCACCACAGGATGGTGGCCGCCATCACCGTGACTCGCCGAGACGTGCCCCCTCCCCCACCAGAAAAAACCCGGAGGATGGGGCCAGACTCGGGCGATCTGAGCAGGCGCAGGGTGCGGCGACGCAGTGCGCAGGCGTCAACAGGAACTCCGCCCGGGAATTGGAGGCGGGGCGATGGGTGGTGCTGGAATCTCGGCGGCGCGGCGCCGGCGTGCGCAGGCGCACTTGGCAGGCTGCGGTGCTCGCGGAGGCCCGATCAGGTCCGCGATCCTGTAGTCGCTCCGCCTACATCCAGACTCCGCCTAGCGGCGCGAGTTGCGCAACCCGTAGCCGGGGAACGGCTACGTGGAGTCCCGGCTTAGTAGCTGCGGAGCGGTAGGCGCGGAACCTAGAGGGCGGTGGAGCGGGCGGAGCCTTAGTGGAAGGATTGTTTAGGGCCCGCCCAGAAGGGGCGCGCGTCGCCAGTCGAGCGTGGGTAATGCCGGTTGCTAGCTTGATTCAAGAGACAGACTCCAGCAAAGGACTGCTTGCTGGCGAGTCTTGTGTTCTCTCACCAGCCTTGGGACCTCCAACCTGTAAAGAAAGGCAGATTTAAGGAGACCTAGTTGTGTCTTGCCTTTCACTCCTTCGTTTTGCAGTCCCTGTTGAGGGGTAATTGGTGGGTATAATGCAGTTGCCCTCAGTCTCACCCCAAGTGTTGCTTTCCTTTGCATTTGGACCCTTATAATCTTTGCTCAAATGTCGCCTTCTTGAACTCTACCCGAAGTATCACCTTCAGATCCCATTATCCAGCCCCACTTTTCTCAGTAACATTTACCACTTTCTGAGTGCTCTACAATGTGTGTATTTAGCATGTGTCTTCTCTCTACTAATCCCCGGGCTGAAGCTATACAACGGCATGCGTTTTGTTTTGCCCACGGTGTACCCCCAAAGCCTACAAAATAAGCCCAGCACGTTATAGGTACGAGGTAAATATTAAAAGAATGGGTGGACGTGCTTCTGGTTCCTTGGCAGTAAGGGTGAGATGTCACTCAACTAATTGGTGGTTGGAGAGAGTGGGATAATGCATGTGTTAGAGTCAGGAACACAAAATCAAGTGCTTAGCTGTAGCAGTATGTCCATTTGAGCAGAGATTAGACCGGAGTGCAGAGGTGTCAGGTAATTAGCACCCAGCCACCACAATAGTGACACCATAGGTGCTTGTCTGTGTGCTGCCTCTTAATAGTGCAGTCTAACTCCTGTTAGACTTACAAAGTGAGAATAAAAATCAGACCACAGCGAGGACAATTACAACAAATCCCCTCTCTGAACCAGTACCGTCATGGATTTTCATGGTTCCAGAAGTTAGGATATAATTTTGTCATGGAACTTTCCCTAACTGAGCTCCTCTCACTGACAGAGTATGTCCCTGCCCTGTGATAAATGCCGAATTCTCTGTGTTCTGTCTTCCTGTGGAGCAAGTCTTAGTCACCAGGTGTTCTCAACTTTTGCTCTGAAAACCTGGCCACTGGGATCTCTCCCTTTAGCTGGAGGGGCAGCCAAAGGCAAAAGCAGTACTTCTGTTTTCAGTGTAAGCAGACCCTGGGAAAAAACCGTGGGCAAAGGTAGCAATTGACTTCCCTATGGACTTCCCCTTCAAACCAGTTCTCTCCTAGTCCTCCCTAGTTCATGACTTGGCCATCTCTCAGGTACTCAGATCAAAACACAGTCATCATCCTTAAGTCCCTTTCTTCCCTGACTCCTGTTGCGCAGCCACCATATCCAGTGCATTGTCAAATCTTATCCATTTTACTCCAGTCTGTACCCTCATATTCAGTCACTTTCCCCCATGAGTTCTACGTCTACAACCATCAGCAGTTGTTGTCGTCTAAGAAGACTTCACATTCAATCCCTACCCCCACATCAGTCCAGCAGCCAAAGCACCCAATATGTTAAAGTAGGGACTTTAGTTTGGATTTTGTTTCTTTTTTTCTCCCTCTGGGTTTTTGAGACAGGGTTTCTCTGTGGGGTCCTGGCTGTCCTGGAGCTCACTCTGTAGACCAGGCTGGCCTCGAACTCAGAAATCCGCCTGCCTCTACCTCCCAGAGTGCTGGGATTACAGGCATGTGCCACCATGCCTGGCTTGGATTTTGTTTCTTAAGACAGATCTCAACTACACAGCCCAAGCTGAACTGAAACTTGCAATTCTCCTTGCAGATCTCCCTCTGAGTGCTGAAAGTGCAGGTGTATACCAGTGTTCCTAGATCAAAGATGTCATTTGAAAACAAATCAAACCATGTCACATTCCTTTGTGGGGTTTTTTTTGTTGTTGTTTTTTTGTTTGTTTGTTTGGTTGGTTGGTTGGTTTTTGGATTTGGTTTTTTTGAGACAGGGTTTTTCTGTGTAGCCCTTGCTGTCCCGGAACTCACTCTGTAGATCAGGCTGGCCTCGAACTCAGAAATCCGCCTGCCTCTGCCTCTCAGAGTGCTGCGATTACAGGCGTGTACCACCACCACCCGGCTCACATTCTTTTTTTTATACATAGATTTATTTATTAGTATATGTAAGTACAGTGTAGCTGCCTTCAGACACCCTAGAAGAGGGCATCAGATCCCATTATGGATGGTTGTGAGCCACCATGTGGTTGCTGGGATTTGAACTCTGGACCTCTGGAAAAGCAGTCAGTGTTCTTAACTGCTGAGCCATCTCTCCAGCCCCCATGTCACATTCTTAATATTTGTGTTTTTCTTCCATATATGACAAAATGTCACAGTGATCAGTGTAGGAGGAATGATCTCTTTTAGCCCATGGGCGCTTTCTCATGTTTTGGTCGGTGGGCACACAGTATATAGTATTGGGAGGGCGTGGCCATAGAGCTGCTTGCTTTGTAGTACACAGAAGCTCAGAGGGAAGGAATGGGGGTCTCCAACTCCCTTCAGGAGCACATCCCCAACCTCCTTTTTTTGTTTTTTGTTTTTTGTTTTTTTGAGACAGGGTTTCTCTGTGTAGTCCTGGCTGTCCTAGAACTCACTCTGTAGACCAGGCTGGCCTCGAACTCAGAAATCTGCCTGCCTGCCTGCCTCTGCCTCCCAAGTGCTGGGATTCCAGGCGGGTGCCACCACTGCCACCCCTAGTAACTTCCACTCACACAGCTCTACTTGCTGGCAGCCTGACCTTTCCCACACAAGCCTTTGTGAGGCTTTTAGGAACCAACTGCTAACAATGCCTAGTTGTACATTATAATAAAATGCAAACGCTCTCTGGCCTCTGAGAGCCTTCCTCACCTGTCTCTTGCCAAGTCCTCTGAACTTGTACCTTTTCTTCTGTCTCCCTCCAATTCACTGCCATACTCAGGACCATCTTTCCTTCATCTCTCAAACATCTGCTTTTGTCCTCTGGGCCTCTGGACATGAGTTTCTTCAGCCTGGAACTCTTATCTTTCCCAAAGTTAAATGACTGTTTTTCATTTTTGGGATTCTTCTCTAGTTTTTGTCATTAGTTCTTAAGAATTTTACTTTTAGGCTGGGTGGTGGTGGTGGGGGCCTTTAATCCCAGCACTTAGGAGGCAAAGGCAGGCAGATCTCTGAGTTCTGGGAGGCCAGCCAGGTCTACAAAGAGAGTTCTAGGACAGCTGGGGCTATACGGAGAGACCCTGTCTCTAAATCAATAAATAAACATAACAAATAGATATTTTTATTTGTAAAAGTAGATGTCACATGTGTGTGGGTGACTTCACAGTCCGGAGGAGGGTGACAGATCTCATGGAGCTGGTGTGACAGGCCATTGTGAACTCCCCAACATGGATGCTGGGAACTAAACCCCTGTCCTCTGGAAAAGTAGCAAATGCTCTTGCCTGCTGAGCCATCTCTGTAGCTCCTTGTTGCCATTTTGAGAGAAAGTTGAGCCGGGCTGCAGTGCCAATGCCTCAGCAGCCTAAGTGGTGTACTGGGAAAGTTTTTGTCTGTACAGAGTAATGTTTTGATTTCTGGAGAAACTACATGCTACTGTACTCCAAAACTTCTGAAGAGAAGCTGCATCTGGCTGTAAAGGCAGAGCCAGGAAAGGGATCTGGGTCTGCAGAGAGCAGCTGATTAGAAAGTCAATACTGTGCAGAGACTGGAAGATTGCAGGTCCAGAGGCTAGTCACCTTACCTCAGCCTAGTTCTAGCTCTCCAGAACCACTTCTCTGCCCCACTGTGTTCTTACTAACACCTTGGAACAAATGAAAGCCTTTTAGAATCCATTGGCTTAGGTAACTAGCATGTCCCAATCGAAAAAATAAGAATGCCTTCAGACAGTGTGGGTGTGTGCCGCCTGTAGATGAGCTTCCCCACCTCACCGTCCCTGCTTCCTGATGTACCCGCCAATCTCTCTTAAACTTGCCTGGGCTTATGACTTTCTCAGTTCTGTAAAAGTATAAACACTTCATAAAGCTGCTTCCATGTTGGAACATGGAATCTGGAGTAACCTAAATCTGTGTTGTTGGGCCACGGTCACTCGGAATCGCTCCAGAATAAATGTATCTTTTATTCCCTTTAAATGAGAGCTGGGAAATTCGTATGGGCACTGCACATACCTACTATCGACCCAACTGCACAGGTTGAATGCTCTGTTGGATGAATGTAGGGTGTGGTGCCCAAGCCCAGAGTGCCACAGTTCACGTGTCAGATAATAAAATGTCATCTTTATGCATAACAGAAAGGGTGTAAAGCGGAGGTATCAGTCAGTGAAGGCTCAGGGAAGTTCTGCAGTTATCAGGCTGAAACAAGGGTGAGGCCACTGAGGCGTGGGCTTTTACTAGCATTCTTGGAAGGCGGCTGCCGTGCTGCTATACCACCAAAACCTTTCCACTGTCAGTTTTAGAAACCACTCAAATGGTTTCAGAGAATAGAATTAGTAAGAAGGTATGCAGGTAGTTGTGATAGTCCATTTTGCCATTACTGTAATGAAATGCTTGAGGCTTGGGAATTAGCTTATTTATTTGGTTGGTTGGTTGGTTGGTTGGTTGGTTTTTCAAGACAGTGTTTCTCTGTGTAGCTCCGGTTGTCCTAGAACTCACTCTGGTAGACCAGGCTGGCCTTGATGGAATTAGCTTTTTTAAGAGTTTGGTGGTGGTGGTGGTGGTGGTGGTGGTGGTGTTTTTTTTTTTTTTTTTTTTTTTTTGCTTGTTTTATTTGTTTTGGCTCTAATTTATGCAAATAGAAGGTTTAGATACCTCATCTGATGATGATTTTCCTTCTGGTCATGTTGGGAGTAGCACAAGGCATCACTAAAAACAGTGAGTAGGTGGGTTCCTGTGTTGGTGTTGTTTCTCTTTAGATAAAGCCATTACTAACCCTTGGAGGGCCCACCCTAATGACCTAAGGCCCCGCTCTATGGTGTACACCTTTTATCCACCAGGGACGCTGAGGCAGTAGATCCTGAGCTCTGAGACAACCTGGGCGGCTAAGCAGCAGGCAAGACCCTGTCTCAAAAACAAAAGGAAATATGAGTATACTTGAAACATCTTTCTACCTTCTTTTTAATGCCTCAAAATGAGAATTAAATGACCACATAAGAGCCTTTGTCAGACACAGTCAAATAGTATCTTGGCACCGTCAATGAGCTCCAAAGGGTACCAAAGACTCCAAAGACACATAAGGCAAAGCAGGAGTCTTAGGAAATTGTCTAGTTGTGCGCGGTGGTGCTGGAGCACACCTTTAACTCAGTGCTCAGGAGGTGGAGGCAGGCCATCTCTGTTGGTTCAAGACCAGCCTGCTCTACAGCAAATCCAAGGAAAGCCAGGGTTACAAAGTAAGACCCTGTCTGAAATAAAATCAAGTTTTCATGGAGATTTAAGCATTAAGGAAAGGGGAGAGAGAAACATTTTGTAAAAAATAAAAAATAAAAAATAAATCATGTGCTCAAGTAAGGATTGACTCTAGGGCCTCTGCACGTTTCACAAGCATTTGACTGCTGAACTATGTAACTGTGCCCCAAGAGTGACTTCCTAAGTGTCTTAACAATAGCCATATAGGATCTGAAGAGGTTTGGTAGTGACAAAATTTAAAGGATTTAAAAGACTAAGTGAAATGTTTTGGTACACTTCTTTTTTATCTAAGCTTCTTAAGTAAACAAGATTATAAGATGGATTATGAAGTACATTGTACAACAGTTTGAAAAGATAAAAATTTAAGGCACAACTCTTTCTCCCAAGTCCCTCTTTTTTCCCCCCTCTGCCTTTTATACCAGGATGAAAGTATCAGACTTGAAAAAGTTTATTCCCTTGACAGTCATTCTCTCTCTCTCTCTCTCTCTCTCTCTCTCTCTCTCTCTCTCTCAGTCCTCCCTGTCTCCCCCCTCCCCCCACCAAGACAAGGTTTCTCTGTGTAGCCCTGGCTATCCTGGAACTCACTTTGCAGACCAAGCTGGCTTTGAACTCATAGGGCTCTACCTGCTTCTGCCTCCTGCCTGTTGGGATTGGAACACCAGGCCTAGCTGTTTTTTAATTTCTTCATGCCAGGAACTATTCTGGCTTTGGGATGCAGAAGGGAGACAAAACCGCCTTTCAGAATTTTGTATTCTACTAGGATTAAAAAATACGCATCAGATAAATCAGAGAAGCTAAAAACAAAAAGTATGCAATGCATCCGATGATAGTGAGCACAGTTTTGCTACAGAAGCACGTGAAAAAGATCAGCCGTGCCCAGGAGAGGGAAATGTTACTACATAATGTTCTAGCAATGTTTCATTCCCTCCCCAGCCGCAGGTATTGAAGCCTTAGAAGATAGGCCCTTTTATAGTGTTGAGGTCTACCCACCTTAGCATAGTGCAGTCATTTTATTCTACACTGGCCAGCTATTTTATATTGTTGCCGTAATATGCCTGCCAGTCATTGACACAGAAAAATAACTCAGAACAGGGTCATGCTCATCACATATCCTGTTATGTGATGTTCTCTATGAGGTTTGTTCATCTTAAATTCCACAAAGCTTTCTGTAGGACCCATCAAATTAAAGGCCCATGTGGAGCTGGGCAGTGGTGGCGCACGCCTGTAATCCCAGCACTCTGGGAGGCAGACGCAGGCGGATTTCTGAGTTCAAGGCCAGCCTGGTCTACAGAGTGAGTTCCAGGACAACCAGGGCTACACAGAGAAACCCTGTCTTGAAAAAACAAAAACAAAAAAACCAAAACAAAAAACAAAAAAACAAAAAAGGCCCATGTGAACTGTTATATCTGAAATGGCGTGAGTCGGAGCTGACCACTGGGCAGCACTTCCTGCACCCACATATGAGCTCACTATGGTTTTTGAGGTTTGTTTTTTTTCCTTTATAAGCTGACAGAAAGATAGTGAATGCTGTGGCTCAGCCCACAAATTCTGAGTTAGGGCCCTGATCTATCAGCATTAGGGTATGTGTTCAATAAAACACCCCTGAGATCAGTGCCTGTGTGGGTTGTGGGTCACCCCAACCCACAATAGTATCTCACCTGGCTTCCTAGGGTTTTGCAGAATGTTGAATCTAAATCCCACGGTGATTCATTTGGCAGAGGAGATTTTAAGACAGCTTCCCTTTAGGCTTTGGCGTGGAGATTGCTGCTTTCTTTGGCCAGCTTTACCTCGAGAATTAGGAGCAAAATGCAGAGCATAATTTTTGGGATTGGGAGGTGGGGGTATGCAGGTAAGCCGGAAAAGACTGCTTTTCAAAGAGCAGTCAAACCTATGTGGTCGTCTGACTATACTTAACCCAGGGAGCAGCACTATTGGGAGGCATGGCCTTGTTAGAGTAGGTGAGGCTTTGTTGGAGGGAGTGTGATGCTGTGGCCTTCCTCCTAGTTGCCTGGAAGACGACACCCTTGTCTGCCTTTGGAACAAGATGTAGAACTTTCGGCTCCTCTAGCACCATGTCTGCCTGGATGCTGCCATGCTTCCCTCCGTGAACCAGCAAGTCAGCCCTAATTAAACGTTGTCCTTTGTAAGAGTTGCCTTGGTCATGGTGTCTCCTGACAGCAATGTAAACCCTAACTGAGACACCCTGGGACCCTGGGCGTGCAGGTAAGTATGTAACAGTATTCAGCCACCCAAGGACGTAGAGGCCACTCCTGTGTGGGTTTCAGGAGGCCTGGCTATTGCTCAAGATGGCTGCAATCTGGTCACCATCCAAGTGGTGCTGGTTTGTCAGGCGTGTAGAATGCAAGCGCCGTGGGATCATGGAAGCTGCCTTTCAGAGGAAGGCGTGCCAAACCAAACAACTCGCTGCTGAATCAACCTCTCTGAAGGAAGTCTTGACAGTCTGGCATGCAGATCTATCTGTCTGTGAGGGGATGTCTGTCATGAAGGCTGTAGCCAATGAATGGAGTCAACTGTTGTTTTTAACTGAATCTCAAATGTTTGATTTTACCAATGTTTGAAGCCAGATGCTGGGGTGAAAGCCTGCTAGCTCTGAGAGGCAGAGAAAGCGCCCTGCTGACCTTCCTCCTCAGCCAGTGTCCCAAATGGAAACGCAAGCTCTCCTTTCCATTCCACCTCAAAAACTCCTCAAACTAAATGTCCCTCCCTTCCACTCCCTGTCCTCCCGACTTACTCTCTCTGTCCACTCCCTTCAACTGGTTGCATGCTCCACCTCTTGACATAAGGTTGACTTTATTTAAATCTGTTTACAATACAAAAAGCTCTTGTATTAAAAATGTGTGCTAGGGCTGAGCCACACCACAACTAAGAATCAGGTTTTTCCAGTAAATAATACCATCTAGGAGTTCACAGGTCAAATATTCTGCAACAGTCAGCCTATGATACCATCTATTCGGGCTGTAAATGACAAGGCGCTAAGGGTGAGGCTGTCCCAGCCTGTTAGAACTCCCACTATTCTTTCATATGCCATAGATGTTGAATCTAGAGCTACAAACTTGAAGGATTACCTTGCTAGATTTGCATCTTCTTTTGGTCCCATTTCTCCTATGTCTCCATTGTTCCCTTTTTGAAAGTTATTATTTACTTTGTGTGGCTGTGTCTTGTTTTATTTTATTATATTGCATATATGTGTGTGTGTGTATACCTATATCTGTACCTATACCTATACATATAGATATTGAGACAGAGTTGCATATAGTTGCGTTGAACTTACTATGTTGTAGAAGATGACCCTAAATTCCAGGTGTTTGCAGATACTACCATACCCAGTTCAAGTGGAGGTTGTGTTAGAACCCAGGGATGTATGCATACTAGGCAAATGCCTCCCAATTGAGCTACATCTCTAGCCCATGTGCCTTGGTACAAATTAATTTTTTATTTTTTTATTTTTCTTTCTCTTTCTTTATGGGTATTAAGATGTAAACTCTTCAACAATTGACTTCTTATGACTTTGGAGACTTGCCGGGAGGTAACGTCACATGGTTTAATCCCAACACTTTGGAGGCAGAGGCAGGTAGATCTCTGAGAATTCAAGGCCATCTTGGTCTACAGAGCAAGTTCCAGCCAGAGATACACACAAACCCTGTCTTTAAAATCCAAACCAATTGGGCTGGAGAGATGGCTCAGTGGTTAAGAGCACTGACTGCTCTTCCAGAGGTCCTCAGTTCAAATCCCAGCAACCACATGGTGGCTCACAACCATCTGTGATGAGATTGGATGCCCTCTTCTGGTGTGTCTGAAGACAGCTACAGTGTACTTACATATTTATACATATGCAATACATATGTATTGCATATGCATTACATTTTTCAATTATTTCTTTATTTTATGCATATGAGTATGTAAGATAAATAAATCTTTTTTAATTATTTTATGTATATGAGTATGTAAGTATGTTGCTGGGATTTGAACTCAGGACCTTCGGAAGAGCAGTCAGTGCTCTTAACCACTGAGCCATCTCTCAGCCCCTAAATAAATCTTAAAACAAAACAAAACAAAACAAAACAAAGCAAAACCAACCAACCAACCAACCAACCAACCAACCAAGAAAATACTTTGGAAACTCCTGGAGATAGACTAAATACATTTTCATTTTGTTATAGCTTAAAATTTGAGATGTCCCCCCTGGACTCATATGTAGAATGCTTGGACCTGGGGTGGTGGTTATATTGTAAAGTGTACACTCTAGGAGCTAGGATCCAGATAGAAGAAAGTATCCCCAGGGGTGTGTCTTGCAGGGGCATTTCCTGCCGTAGCTCCTTCCTGTGCCCCTGTTTCTGTCCTGTCATGATATGAGAGCATCTACTCATCTATTTGTGCACACATGCTGTTCTGCTTCCCTCTAGGCCTAGAGCCACACGACCGAAAACAGAGCCCTCTGAAAGCAGGAGTTAAAGTTAATCTCTCCCTTAACTTATTATTCTCAGATGTTACAGTGATGGCAAAGCTGATCCAGTTGAAAATACACATCTGTATTTTCAATCACACATGTACACAATCTGAATTGATCGTTTCCTGAAAAGAAGCAATTTTTTGTTTGTTTGTTTGTTTGTTTGTTTGTTTCAAGACAGGGTTTCTCTGTGTAGCTCTGGCTGTCCTGGAACTCACTATAGACCAGGCTGGCCTCAAACTCAGAAATCTGCCTGCCTCCGCCTCCCAAAGTGCTGGGATTAAAAGTGTGTTCCACCACTGCTCCACAGTAAGCAATTCTTTACTTAACTCTCCTTCATAGGAAACATAAACTGAGATGTTTGTTTAACACAGTTGGTTTATCGTGCTTTTAGACCTGATGTAAGTTACTTCAAACCCAGTTATAGATCATCACCTTTATTCGACTTAAAACTTCCCCTCCCCATTTGAAATATAGCTTCCTATATTTCCTCATCCCAGTGATTCACACACCTATTTCCTACAGCCACTGGGGACGATGAAACCCTGAGGATGAACACAAGAGTCCTATAAACAAGCAGTCCCCCTTTGCACAATTTTCTTTAACGAATCCTCATGGTAAATGGTTTTGTTTCACGGTGTCATCAGCAGCTACTGGGGCAAAGGCCTGGCACACCCCGCTTTTTATGTTTAAACAGTACTGTTTATACTACTCAACATTCTTTTTTCTTATTTGAACTATTTTTCTCATCTGTTTTGCAAGGGAGTTAAACAATTATTGGCAATAAATTGTGAAATAGATCTTCTGCTCAAGTCCAGTGTGTTTAAATGGTCTCCCTCTGCTCCAAACCCCAACTCTTCTTCTCATTCAGTTTTAGTTAAAGCTGACTTTCACACATAAATTGTTTCAAATAAACCTGGCTTATTTCTCTTTAGCCAAAAAGCATAGCTGGCCTTTTGCTTAAATCATGTGTATTTGTTAATTAATTTGTTATCATTTAACTCTCTAGCATTTACTGGGATATGTTTGCATGTAGGGCGCCATGTCAGATAGTACTCTGAATCTCTACCTGAGGTGCTTAGCAGAGAAAAAGACAAAACTAAACTAAAAGATTTGTGTTTTATGTTGAGATGAAGGAATGAATGTTCCAGAAAGCCAGGAAGGCTTGATCGGCTCTGAGAAAGTGGGTGTCCGCTTCAGAGCTGGTTATCTAATCTATGTGTTGGCAGAATGTTCTGAATGTTCTATTGGAATCAGAATATCATCCTCTCATAAAGAAAATTCCGAACAAATTTACATAATTCTCTAGCTTCCTGAAAGAAACTTTAGAGTGCTAATTTTTTTTTTTAATTTAAAATGAATAATGCAGGTTCCAGGCTGGAGAGATGGTTCAGTGGTTAAGAGCACTGACTGTTCTTCCAGAGATCATGAGTGCAAATCCCAGCAACCACATGGTGGCTCACAACCATCCTTAACGAGAAACAAGCAAACAAAAAACCCTATGGTCCAGAGCAAACGGGAGCGGGCGGGGCCTGGAGCAGTGAGTTCCCAGGGCGAGACGGAGAGGGGCCGGAGCAAGAAGGAGAAGGGAAGGGGGAGAAACAAAACAGAAAACCAAAACCAAAACAAAAATAATAATGCAGGTTCCTTTTTTATTGACCTAATATTGTTGTCTGTATTTCTGCAGTGTAAATTTGCCTGTGTTTGCAGGGCTGTCTCACTCTGCATGAATTAAGGACAGCTTCAGGACCACGTGTGGTATGTAATATGTGGTATGTAATACGTGGTATGTAATACATGGTATGCAATACGTGGTATGTAATACATGCCAGCGGTGAAGCAACCTAGAGTTCAGAACAACCTAGGCTGCAGACAGACTTTGTTCCAAAGATAAAGAGCCTTATGTCTACAGGTACATGACATTCAATTTGACCTACTAATCTACCTACCCTTGCACTGTTGACATTAGTCTTATAGTTTATGGTTCCCTCTTATATTTGTATCTGTCTTGTTTTCTTTGTTTCTTCCCTGAAATTTCAAGTTATTATAAGAGAAATATAGTCTCCCATTGTAATTTAATTAAAATTGAAACCAATGGAGCCAGTCAGCTAGTTCAGCAGGTAAATGCACTTGTCATGCAAGTCTGGTGACCTGCTTCAGTCTCTGGGATCAACAGAAAGTTAGTTGGAAATTAAGAATTGACACCAGAGTTGTCCGCAGACACACACACACACACACACACACACACATACACACACACAGAGGCATGAGTTCCTTCCCTCCGGCATCATGTACACTCACACACATACACGTACATATTTGTTTTGTGTCTTGTGTTCTTTTTGTTTGTTTGCTTTTTTGCTTTTGAGACAGGGTTTCTCTGTATTGCCCTGGCTGTTCTAGAACAGCTAGGCAACGGAATGGTAGAATTACTGCTATTATAGAGAGGATGCATAAAAGTAATAGTTCAATGTTCATAAAATAAAATACCATTTTTTAAAAAATGGGCAGGAACCCTAATTCATTGCTCATTATCTTAGAGAGAATAGAAAGGGTTTCCAGGACTGACAGTCTATCACCAGATGTGATTAGATTAGCATTTTAAATCTCTCTACACGTTTAGCTGCCTGGAGTTTGTTTTATTTTTTGAGACAAGGTTTCTCTGTGCCGATCTAGCAGTCCTAAAACTCACTCTAGACCAGGCTGGCCTTGAAGTCACAGAAACCCACCTACCTTTGCCTCCTGAGTGCTGAGATTAAAGGCTTGTGCCACCACTGCTAAGTACAAGCACATTTTTATACACACACACACACACACACACACACACACACACACACACACACACGAGGGCTATGAATGGAATGTGTTCTGAAACAAAGTAAAGCACATAGCTCCTCTTTCTCTTCCAATTTACCATCATCTCTTTGGGACAAGGAATTAGAACATGAGACTATGTGGGACAACTTCAGACTCACTCAAATGTGGTCCATTCAATTTGAGGCAATCTGTTCTGCTAGGTGTAAGAAACTAATGCAACTATAGATAATGCACTAGCCATATTAGAAAATACAAACAACAACAACAAACTGTAGAAGCCGAGGAAGTTTAGCAAATATTTATCAAATTTCTTACAATTGACAACAAACATCCTAATGTAGTTAACTACAAAAAAAAATTATTATTACTGTTCATAGCTCCTATATTCTCAGCACTCTGAAGAGGCTGAGGCAGAATGATCTTGGTTTTAGATCAGCAAAACCATAGAACAAAACAAAACAAACAGAAATGTATTGTCTTATTATCAAATAAGAATATAAACAGAAAAATGAAACAAACCTGTTTCTTTTTTTAAAAAAGATTTATTTTTATTTTATGTGCGTTTGTTTTCTGCCTGCATGTGTGTCTGTGTGAGGATGTCAGATCCCATGGTACTGGAGTTACAGACAGTTGTGAGCTGCCTTGTGGGTGTTGGGAACTGAACTCAGGCCCTCTGAAGGAAGAGCCAATGCTTTTAACCACTGAGCCATTTCTCTAGTCCCTAACCTAAAATATATCTAACATGAGATAAATGAAATGTAAATATGCAAGCTGTTCATACAGATGGGGGGGGGTGTTAGGAGTCAATTAGGAAAAATCACAAAAGCCTTAGATAGAAAACCCACAGGAAAAAGACAATTAGTCAATAAACTGTCAATAGATATTTCTGCAGTCCTAGCATGACTCTGGGCTGTTCTAAGTCAACTCTTGTGACAATAAAATGATTTTTTGCCAAAGTACTCTTGTGTGTTTCCTGGGTCCCTTCCTCTATGAGATGCACAAATGAGGGAGAGATCTGCTTTGTGGAGAATTTGTATTTTAGAGACATCACCATGAGGTTCCACAAATTCATCCAGCTGTGGATCAAAAATATTTGCAAGGAGCTGGAGAGATGGCTCAGTAGGTAAGAGCACTGGCTGTAATTCTAGAGCACCTAGATTCTATCCCTAGCACATGGCAGCTCAAAACTGTTAACCCCAGTCCTGGGGAATCTACCGTTCTCTTCTGGTCTATGTGGCTATTGCACACACAGACATGCAAGCAAAACACCTCTATACATAAAAATAAAAGTTTTTTTTCAAAGTTCTCCATAATGAATATGTGGAGATGCTTGTTGTTATTTCCTGAGCAAGGAAGTATAGTAAGTATTTATATAGAATTTACATAACATTAGGTGTTAAGTAACATATTGATGATGTATAATACATGAAGATGTGGTCATAGGTAACAGTATGCTGTGACATGTAAAGGGCCTTGTCTTAGGGTTTTACTGCTGTGAGCAGACAACATGACCAAAGCAAGTCTTATAAAGGACAGCATTTAATTGGGGCTGGCTTACGGGTTCAAAGGTTCAGTTCAGTATCATCAAGGTAGGAGCATGGCAGCATCCAGACAGGCATGGTGCAGGAGGAATTGAGAGCTCTGCATCTTCATCTGAAGGAAGCCAGGGACAGACTGGGCATCCTCAGACAGCTAGGAGGAAGGTCTCCAAACACAGCCCTACAGAGACACACTTCCTCCAATAAAGCCACACCTTCTAATAGTGCCACTCCCTGGGATGAGCATATACAAACCATCACAAGTCTAGCAGCTGTAGATTTCAGTATATGCAGGGGGTCCTGAGGTCAGATGACCGGCGATGTTAAGAGAAAACATACATATATGGAAAAGGAAAGCAAAATAGAAGGAACAAAAAAAAAAAAAAAAAAAGGAAAAAATCAAAAACACAAAATTGGGAGCTGAGGTGTCAGCAAATGCTTAACACATAACCATGAGGAGCTAAATCCAGTCTCCAGAATCCATGTAGAACAGCCAAGCATTGTGGTATGTCCTTGTATATTGCAATGCTGGGGAGTAGGGAAATAGAGGATCCCTAGGGCTCTCCGGCCAGCTAGCCTAGCCTAATGGTCGAGCTCCGGGCTAATGAGAAATCCTGACGTGGAAAACAGGGTGGACAGCTTGTTTGTGATGTCTTTCCCAGTCATCTTTAAGAGTTACCCAGAACCTCTCTGTCTGTTGATACTCTTCCCAGGCCCTCCTTGATGTCATGGAAGCCCATCTCAGTTCTGTCTAGGTGGTTCCCTCCCCTCCTTTCCATCTGTTTTCCCGTTTATAATCCTTTGGCCAGATGAGCTGGTCTCTGACTGAACACATTCTTTTCAGTCTTTGAAAATGATCTTTCATCTTAGCCAAATAGCCATCATTCCTGCTTTTGAAACAATGACCTTGAAAGGAAAGCCAGCACCGTCCTGTACCTAATCATTCCTCTCTCTCTCTCTCTCTCTTATTGTATTTTTGTTTTCAACATTTATTCCCTGCAGTGTTTTATTTTCTTATGAGTCTCACAGCATCTCCAGCAACTTCTTTACTTTTTGGGTGTTTTCATTTCCCTGACACTTAGCGTTGCTGTCTCTCAGCAGCCTGGGTGGTTCTGCACTAATAGATCTTTACTCTCTCCCTGCTTCCTTCCTCTTTTTTTAGCTGGTAGGTTATTCATATGCATCCCATGCTGACCTTGAATTTAGAATGTTATCCCAGGCTGGCCTTGAGCTCACCTTAATCCTCCTTTCTCATTCTCTGAAGTGTTGGGATTATAAGTGAGCACAGCCACACCTAGCTGCAACTCGCTTCCTCATATTACTAGGTGGTGCCAGTCATGGACCTTATTGTATCCTTCACAGAGACTCTCCAGGCCCCAACATGGGACTTTCTTTTCATAGCTTTCCCATTCCACACCTGTCTCTGTGGGAAAGGCTCGTTGAGTGAGGAACTGCAGGATAGCAGAAATGAAGTATGTTTTAATGCTTTTGCCTGGGTTGCTAACAAGGGTAAATAACTAAATGGGAGTCTGTAAACCTCTGGCCTTTTATCCATCCCAAGGACTGTGTAGTGAGTTTGAAGAGTTGCTGGGGTGATTTCATAAGATTGTGTGTGTAAAAACACTGTGAACACGAAGAATGATATATTCATAGGTTTCAGGTTTGATTTTCACCCATTTAGTTTTTCACAAACATGCTGTACTAGCTATTTTTCTACTGCTGTGGCAAAACATCATGACCAAGGCAACTTATTAAAGGAGGTGGTTAGTTGTAGTTACAGTTCCAGAGGAATAGGAATTCATCACCATCCTAACAAGGAACATGGCATCCGGCAGGCAGGCACGGCACAGGAGCAGCACCTAAAAGTTCAGGTCTTGATTTACAAACAGGAAGTAGAGAGCACATTGGGAATAGCAAGGGTCTTTGAAAACCCCAAGCCTAGTCCCAGGGATACATCTCCTCCAACAAAATCATGCTTCTTAATCTTTCCCAAATCAATCCACAAGCTGTAGGCCAAGTATTCCAATATGAGTCTAAGGAGATCATTTTCATTCAAACTGACCACCCCTGCAGGAAACTTTCTTTTTTTTCTCTTTTCTTTTTTTAAAATTTGTTTGTTTTTTTTGTTTTTTTGTTTTGTTTTGTTTTTGGTTGTTTTTGGATTTGGTTTTTGAGACAGGGTTTCTCTGTATAGCCCTGGCTGTCCTGGAACTTACTCTGTAGACCAGGCTGGCCTCGAACTCAGAAATCCCGCCTGCCTCTGCCTCCCAGAGTGCTGGGATTACAGGCGTGTGCCACCACTACCCGGCACAGGAAACTTTCTTAATGACAAGTCTCCAGTGTCCAAACCCATATTAACATAGTCATTGAGCATGTCCCTTCCTTAGAGAGTCATGCTAAATGTCCTAACAGTGGGCATGCTACTACATTCGTTTTCTGGATTTTAATGCTTTTTACTCACATGTTCCCTGGCATTCCAATGGGGCATCACCACAATGTATGAGAACTAGCTTGTTTTCTAGAACTCCATGTCCTTCAGACCACCAGTTCAGGCAAGATCAACCCTAAGTTCATCTGTCAACTCACACCATACCTGTTTCTTAACTTAACCATGATCAGAAAAGTGGTTTCTCTGACTAGTAGGATAATCCTAATAGTATTTTACCATGGAACAATGTGAAATACTTTTTTATGTGTTGAACACCTGCTATATGTCACATATACTATGGTGTTCTTTTCATGTGTCTTTGTTTTTTAATTTTAAGACGTGTTTTATAGTTTGTATATGAAATATTTTCAAAAAGGCTAATGGATTGAAGGACTGACCTACAGCTGGTGACACAATTTTGGGGTGTGCTAGACATTTTAGGAGGTGAGGCCCACCTGAAGAGATGAGACCACTGGGGCCGGCCCTTATTTTGGTCCTGGCTCCTGCCTTTCTCCCCTGGCCATCTTTCTCTCGCTCACATGGCGCCATGAGCTAGCACCTCTGTCCTCATGACTCTGACTGCTGCCTGGACACAGAATTGGACACAGAATCTACAGAACCAGAGACTCTGGGCAGCAAGCTCTAAAGTTGTGAGCCAAAATAAATCTTTCCTCCTGTAGGTGAGGTCAGGTATTTACTGCTGGCCTCAGTAGCCTTTGGAACTGGCCCTCAGGAGGAGTTTGCGAAAGTTTCACCCCTGGAATGCTGTAAACAGAGCTTGATGCATGATGCTGGAGGGAGGTCAGAAGACCACATACTCTCAAACAGTCCGGTAGGGAAGACTTCATTCATGAAGCTTCAGAGGAAAACCATGACTCTACTTGGGATATAAGACCGTTCATGTCATATTCTGGCAAAGAACTTGTCTGTACCTTTTCCATGTCCTAAGACTAGAAGACGGAGTTTAAAGGTGATGGACTAATTAACCTAATGTAAGAAATGTCAACGCATTTCAGCATTTGGGTGACGGTATAGCTATTGTTGCCTGTCTTTGGCCAGATTTACAGTGAAAAACAGGAACAACAACAACAACAACAACAAAAACAGAGAAGAAAGAATTGACAGATTTATAGTTTATCCATAAAAGCTTGTGTAAAGTTGGGGCTAAGGAAGTCATGGTTATGAAAGACACGGGGAACACTAAAAAGAAGCCAAGGACTTTGCATAAAAACAATAGGAAAGCTGCAGCGAAGGCGGCTCTGAAACTGGTCAGCTGGACCCAATGCAAGCTCAAAGGTTTGAAGATGTGTTTTAAAACTCATTTAAAATTCCTGCTTGGAGAAGAGAGCTCTGGGTAGTGTCACTGGCCAGAAATGTCTAGAAAAGTGTTTGCCCAGGGACTTAGAAGCCACAGCAATCATGGTTCAAGTGAGACTAGCTGCTGCTTGAGTTGGTGGAGGGCAGAGCTACCGGTTTTATATGTATACTGAATGCAGGTTTAAAGGGTCAAGGAGACCAGGACCCAGATCTTAAGGGAGGTGTCAGAGGCTGAAGCAGTGTCAGAAAGCAGTCACAATTTCCATAGGGAACTGGTGAGGTGCGAAGCTCCGATGGTGAATTCTTTTTTTTTCTTCTCTCTCTCTCTCTCTCTCTCTCTCTCTCTCTCTCTCTCTCTCTCTCTCTCTCTCTCTCTCTGTGTGTGTGTGTGTGTGTGTGTCTCAGCCTCTCTTTGTCTCTCTCTGTGTCTCTCTCTATCCTCTCTGTCTCTCTGTCGCTCAGCCTCTCTCTGTCTCTCAACCCCTCTCTCTCTCTCTCTCTCTCTCTCTCTTGGTTTTTCAAGACAGGGTTTCTCTGTGTAGCCCTAACTGTCCCAAGTACTCACTCTGTAAACCAGGCTGGCCTTCCCCCTGCTTCTGCCTCCCAAGTGCTGGGATTAAAGGCATGCTCGACCACTGCCCGGTGATTGATGGTGAATTCTAAACAGTTACAGAGACCCCAGGAAGTAAGACATGTTAGGAATGTGGACTATCTTCCAGGAAAAAAGCCCTAAGCAATGAGTGGAGTCAGCCTAAGAGAGACTCTCTCTGTGTGCTGCAAATACCAAGGCCACATGAGTGCCTCTAGGGCCCATATCTCCACACCAAGTGCTTGATACCAGCCAGGAAACTCCAGGATTTAATGTTTGTCCTGTAAGTGCTGTGTTCTGCTTTGATCTCGTTTTTCTTTATTCATTTAACTGGAGGGTCACTTACCCCTTTGGGGGCTTAGTTCATTGTCATCATGGTAGAGAGCATGGTAGCGTGTAGGCAGGCACTGGAGCAGTAGCTGAAAGTTACGACCTTATCTGTAGACAGAGAGAGTATGAGGAATCTTGGGCTAAGTACAGACTTTTGAATCCTCAAAGCCTACACGGAGAAGGCCGCCCCTACTGTAACAAGGCCACACCTGCTAACTTTTCTCAAGGAGTGTCACATCTGTGAAGACTAAGCACTCAAATATATGAGCCTATAGACACCATTCTCTTTCAAACCACCACGGTTTCTGATATTATGTTAATTTGAGTGAAAGATCCACCCACTGTGGGTGGAACCATTCCCCAGGCAGGAGACCTGTATGTGACCTGAATAATAGTGGAGAAGATGAACCGAGCACAAGTATTCATACATTCTTTGCTCTCTGTTTCTGACTGTAGATGTCCCTCAAATGTCTGCTGCTGTGACTTCCCAGCTATGATGGGCTATAAACCTGGAACTCTGAGCTGAAATAAACCCTAGGATGCGCCTGTCAGGTTTTTAAATTGCAACAACCAGAACAGAAACTACAACACATGTCCTCTGAAGGTTAGGTTATCTTATTTCCACAGAGATGTCATTATGTGTGTAACAGTTTTATAATACATACATACATATACATGTACATATACATATATAAAACATACACACACATATATATGCATATATGTGTGTTATTCATTATCCTTCTCTTGTTCCTCAAGTAGCCTATAAAAATGTCTGTTCAGTCTTTGAACATATTACACAACTCTTGACCTGTAGGAAAGACCCTTGGCTTACTTAAGCAAGGGCTACCCTTTCCAGATAAAGCCCAGCTCCTGGGTCGAGCTGGATGGATCTGGCTGTGGGCTCTGCGCATACTGCTCTCTTTCTGGCCTCCTCCCCTAGGCCTTTGAAGTGGATGCTGGACATTCCTTGTGAGAAATCTAAGGAGGAAACTAAAAGGCAGCCACAGCCTGCCAACTGCCGGTTGCCAAGTTCTGTGGGAGCCTAGCTCTCAGGGTAAAGCTTTAAAGATCATTTTTTAAATGTATACTGAATTTTCTAGGGCTTCAAAAGCTATTTAGTTTTCTGTTGGGCCAAAAGGATAGACAGTGTGGCAATGGGGGAAGGTCTCCAGAGGATCAGGGAAAGAAAGGGGAGTCTCTAAAACTCATGCTGGGGGGCAGGGGCAGAATGCTGTGACTCTAAACTTCCCTCTGCTCCACAGCTCCTGTATTGAAGGCTTTCTTTCCAGCTGGTGGTTCTATTTTGAGATGAGCTAGAAACTTCAGGAGGTGGGGCCCAGCTGGATGAAGTGTGGGGGCGATAATCTGGTCTTGAAGCTGAGGATGGAAGACTCCTGGACAGATAGAAATGCGGGGAGAAACAAAAGCAGAAGAGGCAGAAACCGGGATGAACAGATGAGTGTCTGGGCATCCAGCAACCAGCTTGGTCACCTCGTGATCTTGGGCAAGTTACTTATCTTGGTCATAATTTTCCACTTCTATAAAGTGTGTGTGTGTGAATATACATACATACATACATACATACATACATACATACATACATACATATATCTGTATATATATATATATATATATATATATATATATATATATATATATATATATATTCACACATGTATATATATGAAAATAATCCAAGAACATAGATAATAGTAAGCAAAAGATAGGCTGGGCATGATG
This sequence comes from Apodemus sylvaticus, assembly GCF_947179515.1. Taxonomy (NCBI): domain Eukaryota; kingdom Metazoa; phylum Chordata; class Mammalia; order Rodentia; family Muridae; genus Apodemus; species Apodemus sylvaticus. The sequence goes on along the minus strand of NC_067474.1, from coordinate 69,036,549 downwards.
GCACACACCTTTAATCCCAGCACTAGGGTGACAGAAGCCGGCTGATCTCTGTGAGTTTGAGGCCAACCTGGTCAACATAGAGTCCCAGGACTGCCAGAGTGACAGAGAGGGCCTGTCTCAAAACAAAACAAAACAAAACAAAACAAAACAAAAGTAATAGGACTTCTGACTTTAATAAAAGTTCACTTTAAGTGTGTATAACTGACATCTTTGTTTCTCTGTTTGTTTTTCTAGACAGGGTTTTACTATGTAGTCCTGGCTATACTGCAACTCACTGTGTGGACCAAAATAGCCTTAAACTCAGAGATCTGTCTGTCTTTGCCTCCAGGATTCTGGGATAAAGGATAAAAAGTCCTAATATTTTAATAATAGTTGTATTTAACACTCCAGCTTGTAAAAAATCCTTAAAATTGATCACTGAGGAATTCTGCCTATTTTCCCGCAGAGATAGCAGGTTCCTATCCCATCCCTCCCATCCCAAGAAAGGCTGTGTGCCCACGTGGAAGATGCTCACAGCAAGCCAGCCAGGAACAATGAGGTACACTTTGATCTCTCAAATAGGCACTATACCTCAGGCTGTGGTTATTAGAGGAACCGAGAGAAGGCTAAACCAGGGCCTCTTCCTGATTGTGGGCCAGTGGTGGAATCAGCAAACTAGAACTGAAGCCTTGAGGTACTGTTGCAGAAAAGAAACGGCTTCCTGGCCTTTGCACCCATCTAACTAGAGGCCAGGCCATCAGGACCACTGTCTTCTACCCTCTGGTGGTGTGGGTAGAGTGGAGGCTCATTCTGGAACAATGATGTGGGCTCAGAAGCCGAGTGGGACAGAACTTGACTGGTCTGTGTTTGAGCAAACCAGGAAGTATGACAAACAGTGGCGACAAAGCAGAATTTTCTAGTTAAATAATTTAGAGCAGCAGTTCTCAACCTGTGGGTCATGACCCTTTGGGAGCTCGAACAACCCTTTCATGGGGGTGGCCTAAGACCATTGGAAAACACAGATATTACTTTATAATTTATAACAGTAGAAAATTATAAAGTAGCAACAGTAGTAATTTTATGGCTTGGAATCACTACAACATGAGGAATTACAGCATTAGGAAGGTTGAGAACTGACTTCGAGTCTTAGGGCACGATAAAACCACAACCATCCAATTTCTAAATTTCTAAAAATAGGGCTGTTCTTCCCCTGAGTGCTCCTGAAGGCCAGAGAGAGCATCCAGATTCCTTAGAGCAGGAGTTGAGGCAATTGTGAGCCCCCAACATGGGCGCTTCGGGGAGCCAAACCTGAGTCTCCTAGAAGAGTAGCAAGTACTCTTAACCCCTGAAGCATTTCTCCAGTCCCCAACCTTTTCACAGTAGATATTTTCAAGGTGTCTAATTATAGAGACCTGCATATAATAACCCCCCAACCTTGTCAGGCTTGTTTTATCTACAGTTTCACATCTGTCAGCAAAACATTTCATATCTAAATGTAGGACTTGAAAAACTGCATGCCACTGTAACAGTGAAGAATAATTACAAGCACACCATTGCAACTTTCAAAAAATAGTCAGTGCTCAACTGTTGCCTCAACATTCTTATATGTGCAGGCTTAGAGTTGTTTGGGAACACAATACGTAACTGGTTAATATATCCGAGTCTTTTTACACTTTAGAGTCTTCTGCTATCTGTTTCCACTATTTATTTATCCAAAGATATGCTCCCTTTTACTTAATATATTGTTTTCATCCTTCAAGGCATCTTAAAATCTCACTGTATGCATATTTTATGAGTTAGTTTCACAATCTCCTGTCATTGGGTAGTTATTTCCAGCGTTTTCTTAATATTCAATTAGTACCTGTGTCTGTATACTTACTTATTTGTGTTTATTTTTTCAAAAATTTTAAAATCATGTGTGTGTGCTTGCGCAGGTGTGTGTGCACACTTATGCCTGAGGAGGTCACTTACTTCTCTTTTGACCTTGTGGGTCATGAGATGGAAGTCAGGTCATGAGGCTTGGTCATAAGTGTCTTTACCCCCTCAGCCACCCCCCCCACCCTCTCTCTCTCAACCCTGCTTCTCTGTTTCGTGAAGAAAATCTAGGAGAGGGGTTCAAGACATGGCTTGAAGATCTTCCTGAGGACTGAATTTGGTTCCCAGAACTTGCACTGTCACAGCTGCCTGTAGCTCTAGCTCTAGGGGATTTGATGCCCTCCTCTGGCCTCCATGAGTACCTGCCCATGCTTGCGTGCACATGTATACACATACAAATAAATAGACAAACAAATAACAAACGAATAAATAGAAATCTATTCTGAAAGCAGAAAAAATAGTATATACAGACTTGCTGGATAAAAAAAAAAATTCTCACTCTCTTCCCCAGTGTTTTTCAAATGGTCTGCTGTGTTGCTTCTAAAGATTTACTTCTAAATCTGATTTAAATTTTAGGCTCCAAAACAAGGGTGCCTCCAGTGAGTTCTGAAGTCACTCTTTATTTATTTATTTATTTATTTATTTATTTATTTATTTTTGTTTTTTTTCCGAGATTGGGTTTCTCTGTGTAGCTCTAGCTGTCCTGGAACTCACTCTGTAGACCAGGCTGGCCTCGAACTCAGAAATCTGCCTGCCTCTGCCTCTCAAGTGCTGGGATTACAGGCGTGCGCCACCACTTTTTATGGCAGTCTTTAAAACCAAGATAAAGGCCTACAGGATGGCTCAGTAGGTAAAGGCACTTGCCACCAATGATGAACAGAGTTCAATTCCTGGAACCAACATGGTAGAAGGAGAGGAGAGAGTTGACACCCAGAAGTTGCTCTCTGCCTCCACATGTGTATTGTGGTGCACCTTCACCTTACCGAAGAACAAAACTAAAACGTAACTAAATAGAAAAATTAATTAAAAGTAATGCATAAGCCGGGCAGTGGTGGTGCACACCTGTAATCCCAGCACTCTGGGGGGCAGAGGCAGGCGCATTTCTGAGTTCGAGGCCAGCCTGGTCTACAGAGTGAGTTCCAGGACAGCCAGGGCTATACAGAGAAACCCTGTCTCGGAAAAAAAAAATCCAAAACACCAAAATAAATAAATAAATAAATAAATAAATAAAAGTAATGCATAGACCTCTAACTAAAAAATGAGGCTGTGATGGCTCAGTGGTTAAGAGCACTTGCAGAGGTCCTGAGTTCAATTCTCAGCAACCACATGGTGGCTCACAACCCTCTGTAATAGAATCTGATGCCCTCTTCTGGTGTGTCTGAAAACAGCTGTCGTGTACTCATCATAAATATAATAAATAAATCTCTTTTAAAAATGAAACAAATGGGAATGACAACAAAAATCTTTGCCATCAGGAAATTCTACATAACCTGGAGTACAAAATCTTGGATATAGAGGATACACCATTACCTGGGTGGTGGTGGCACACACCTTTAATCCCAGCACTTGGGAAGCAGAGGTGGGTAGATTTTTGAGTTCGAAGTCAGCCTGGTCTACAAAGTAAGTTCCAGGACAGCTAGGGCTGCACAGAGAAACCCTGTCTTGAAAAACCAAACAATAAAAATTAAAATTTAAAGTAAAAAGAAGATACATCAACATTGATCCTTTTCTTTATAAACTTCTATAGGAAGTCGGAGATCCCTGAGGACTTCAGAAATTATGGATGGTAAGCCATAATATAATCCACAGTGTTGGGAAATCAGATGTCTAAAATTTTAGTTGTAAAATGAATCCTATAACCTAGTGGAATAAATGTTTGATATAATGAATATGTGTTATATATTTGTATCTATTATATATACCGTGTTTTGACTTTTTAGGCCTTCCTCATAGGAGGCTTAGAATCAGGCATTGAAAATGAAGTTAAGTCATCTAACTGGCATTATTGTTGATTATACAGCAACAAGAAGAAAATGCCTATGAGAGAGGGGGGAGGAGGGAGGGAGGGAGAGAATTATTTATTTTACTTTAAATTGCATGTGCGGTTGAGGGAGTATATGTACAGACCAGAAGATGGCGTCAGATGCCCTTGGTTACAGGCTAGTAGGAGCTTCCTACTGTGCGCATGGTGAACCAAACACAGGGTCTCTGCAAAGATCAATACACACTCTTGACTGTTGAGTCCCAAAGCGCCATTTTATAAGTCAGTGACCACAAACAAATGGTTGACTCTGTGTGTGTGTTCCTATATCCTGATAGCAAAACTAGTAAACTTAAAACACTATGGGTATAATTCAAATCTTGTTTATAAAAGGCTTCATTTCATTAAATAGTAAAGATTTTATCCATTCAAGGGGCTTCTTATTCTATGCATATAGAGAGGGTTAATGAAGCTTGTAAACTCAAGGTTACATTGAAATCAGAGCTTTTGATATCCTAAAGAAAGCATCGCATTCCTTCTCACGACTTCCTCATAAAATAAGGGGAACATCTTTCATTCTTTGAAAACTGCATATCAGACATCCTATCTTCCATCAGCAGCTGCCTATTGCTTTCCATCCCAGAGTATTAAGTATTATAATATTTAGGGTTCATCTAGAGTGAAGGTCTAATGGAATGGCAAGTCATAAGTCAACTTATATTAGCACATCAAGGCAATGTACATATCTTGTCTCCACTCTGTCCTATGGCTTCATGTCACCTGTCTGAAACCAAATCTAATAGAAGTTATACACTACAGAAATAGGCAAACACCTATTAAAAGGACTTTTAAAAGGAACTGGCTTGGTAGTTTGCCCCCTCTTATATAAGACTTGCTGAATGGTTGAGACCCTACATTTGTAGTTTCACCCTGTCTTCACAAAGGCTCGTTATATTTTGTTGAGGCACCACTGCTTACAAAATGGTTCTACATGAGGCTAGCCACATGCTGTACTATTGAGATCCATGTCCAAGCCCTCTCCGTTCAATTTAGTTTAAAGATCTCTCTCTCGGGGCTGAAGAGACGGCTCAGTGGTTATGAGCACTGACTTTGTAAGCCTCACAATTCTGGGATGAATAAGATGATCCTCAGAGGGTGGAGAGATGGCTCAGTGGGTAAGAGTGTTGACTGCTCTTCCAGAGGTCCTGAGTTCAAATCCCAGCAACCACATGGTGGCTCACAACCATCCAAAATGGGATCTGATGCCCTCTTCTGAGGTGTGTGAAGACAGCTGCCGTGTATTTACATATAATAAATAAATCTTTTAAAAACACTAAAGGTCTTTCTCTCTGTGTCCCCCCCCCCATTATGTGTGTGTGAACATACGTAATGGTACGCAATGTGCATGTACCATTGTAGAAACCAAAAGACAGCACAGTTGTCCTGCTCTATGACTGCACCGTTCCTCTGAGGCCTTGTCCCCCTCAGCAAGCTTTGCCTGATCCTCTCGTCTGCCCCAGTATGGAGCTGGGTGCCCAGCTTGCTGTATAGGTTATGGGATCCAAATTCTGGCCCTCATTAGTGAGTAGACTGTGCTTTTAAATGCCGTGCCGTCTTTCCAGACACCCCCAGCCACTTGATAAACTTCATTCTGTGTCCCTTTTCTTGCTACCTCTCTTCAGACACACAGATGTCACTCAATCCCTTAACTAGTTTAAAGTCACTTCAGAGTCAGAAACCACATTATCCTAATTAATATCTGTGTTTCTATTCTTCATCTCACAGCTGAGTTTCTACATTTTCAGGAAAGTATCTTCTAATTCAAAGTTCTGGTCTTGTGTTAAGAGTTAAAAGCTTGCCCACTATTCTAAACAGCTTGTCTTGTAAAACAGATTACAGTTTATAACATAAAATAACCTCTCCATGATCCTTTAGTCCTGAGATACCTCCTTCATTAGCGGGTGATTCCCATGGGAGGGGAGGCTATTCAGTTTGGCTTCCTGAGTTTCCCAGGTAATAGTAAATATCGGACTTTAGGTATATACAAAATATACTTCATAGATTCAGAAAAATATGTACAGGATTGTATATATATGATGGCTAATCTTCATTGTTGACTTGAGTGGATTTAGAATCACCTAGGAGACATGCACATTACATCTCTGGATATGTCTGTGTGAGTGTTTACAGAGAAAGTATTAGTGAGTAAGACTCACCTTAATTATTGGTAGTATCATCCCATGGCTAGGAGCTCAGATACAATACAAGGGGAGAAAGACAAAAGCCAGAGACGCACCAGTGACTGTGTCCTTCTTCTGTTTCCTGGACCACCATGACACAAATTGCTTGCCTATGTCCCACCCTTCCCACCATGATGAACTGAATCTGCTCAAAAGGGTCTTGGAGTAAACCTCTTTCCTTGGGCTGTTCTGGCAGAAATTTGGTCGTGATAAGCAAAATAAGCAGCACAATAACTCAGCAGTCGGTACCAGTCCTCTGTATTCGCCTGGTGGTTTTCATAAACTGACACTTAACCAGAATTATTTCAAAACATTGTTTTTGATTTTTTAAAAGATTTATTAATTAATTTATTTGTATGTATGAATACACTGTTGCTGTCTTTAGACACACCCGAAGAGGGCATCTGATCCCATTCCTGATGGTTGTGACCAACCATGTGGTTGCTGGGAATTGAACTCAGGACCTCTGGAAGAGCTGTCAGTGCTCTTAACTGCTGAACCATCTCTCCAGCCCTGTTTTTATTTTTTAAATAATGTTTATTTATGTCTTTTGTATATGTCACAGGACAACTTTGGGGAGTCCTGTGACATATACAAAACACATAAATAAACATAATTTAAAAATAAATAAACTTCGTGGATCCCAAGAACCACTTGAACCATTTGAAGCTAGTGACAAGTTAGTGCCAAAGTTAGAGACAAGTGACTGTACCTAAGAAGCCATCTCAACAACCCTCAAAAAAAATTTCTTTTTTTGTTTTTTTCGAGACAGGGTTTCTCTGTGTAGCCCTGGCTGTCCTGGAACTCACTCTGTAGACCAGGCTGGCCTTAAACTCAGAAATCCACCTGCCTCTGACTCCCAAGTGCTGGGATTAAAGGTGTGCACCATCACTGCCCAGCAAAAAAAAAATTTAAGAACAATAATCTTGATAATTTTTTTAAGAACAATGATCTTGATATGTTAACTAAACTTGTATGCCTTCCCCTCAATCTTCCTATTCTCCCCTCCTCACTGGAGACAGTGCTCATCGTGAGGGTATTTGTGCTCCATCTCTGTAACAATAAGCCATAATTTGATGTGATAATCCATCTAAATGCATAGAAATGATAAAATTCAGCTTTAGAAAGAGCATATATGGAAGGCTGTCTTAGTTATGGTTTCTATTGCTGTGAAGAGATATCATGACCAAGGCAACTATTATAAGGACAACATTTAGTTGGGACTGGCGTACAGGTTCAGAGGTTTAGTCCATTATCATCAAGGCAGGTGAATGCTGATGTCCAGGCAGACATGGTGCAGGAAGAGCTGAGAGTTCTACATCTTCATCTGAGGCCACTAGGAGAAGACTGGCTTCCAAGTAGTTAGGATGAGGGTCTTAAAGCCTATACCTATAGTGACATGTGTACTCCAAGGCCATACCTACTCCAACAAAACCATACCTTCAAATAGTACCACTCCCTGGAGCAAGAATATTCAAACCACCACAAGGGACAAAACTTATCTCCATCTCAGTTGTTAGGTTTTTGTTTCTTGTTTGTTTGTTTGTTTGTTTGTTTGTTTCTTTCTTTCTTTCTTTCTTTCTTTTTCTTTCTTCTTTCCTCATCTCTCTTTCTGTGTGTAACAGTGTGGTGTGTGTGTGTGTGTGTGTGTGTGTGTATTAGAACCTCTGGAACTAGAGTTAAAGATGGTTGGATCCTCCATGTGAGTGCTGGTACTTGAACCTGGGTCCTCTGCAAGAGCAACCAGTGCTCTTAATTGTTGAGCTATATCTCCAGCCCCCTTGGCTAGATTTCTAATACAGCCCAGGACTGCCTGCCCAGAAAACGGTGCTACCCACAATAGGCTAGGCCCTCCCGCATCAATTATCAGTCAAGACAATTCCACAGTCCCCCATAGACAGGCCCATAGACCAATCTGATCTGATCAATTGACACTACCTTTATAGATGGACCTAAACTGACAGTTAAAATGAAGACCCCCCCATTAGTAACTTTCAAACTTTAATGTGCTCCCTATTCCATCCATGATAAGCTTGGTCAGAACCAAGCTTCACCCTCAGAGATCTGTGAAGCAGCGAGTCTCTGGTGGGGTCAGAGGATTTCTGTTCCTAGCATGTTCCTGAGTGGCCCCCACCATGCTGTACTGAAGATTATATGGGTCTAGGCCAAAAAGTTAGTAAAGTTCCCCACCCTCAACTGGCTACACTCTGTCCTATCACAATACACCCTCTCTGCCAGGCTGTGGTCTTAGATCTGGAAGCATCTAATACTCAAATTAATGTCAGAACTTTGACTACTTTATGCAAACTATAACAGACTTTAGGAGAGGCTACAAGGGAACTGATGACATTGCCCATCAGACCTTTTGAGCCAAACAGCACCACACCACTACGTGTCACGCGCTGGGTCTCATGGGTCTTTTGCTCTCTCCAGGCAGTTCTATCTTAAAACCTTCTTGTTAATTGATTTAGGAGGGCCCAACCCGCTCTGGCAGTTTGGTTCCCTGGGCAAACTGTCTTGGGCTGTAGAAGAAATCTAGCTAAGCATGAGCCAGCCTATGAGTAAGCCAGAAGCTACGTTCTTCCAGTTTCTGCTGTACTTGCTTGGTTGTGAGTAGCTTCTCTGGATGACTCTATGTAGAAGAGCAAGCATGCCTGCCTTTGTGTTCCCACTGTGACTTCCCCCAGTGATGAACTGTGACCATCATGTGTGTGCCTGGTATCTGCAGAAACCAGGAGAAGGTATCAGAGCCCCTGGAACTGAAGCCACAGATGGTTGTGGTCCACCATGTGGCTGCTGGGAACTAAACCCAGGTCCTCTTGGGTCCTCTTAACTGCTGAGCCATCTCCCCAGCTCTTTGGCTGCATATTTTATCTAAGAAATGAAAAGGAAACAAGAACATAGAGTCTTCAACTTAAACTCTGCTAGCCTCTGTTTACTTACATGTAAGACAAGAAGGACAATATTTTTTATGGTGCAGAGTTTTTGAGAGGGTTAAATATTAGCTAACATTTTTGACCATTTCCTCAGTGCTGGCACTATTCTTGGTACCTCTCATGTCTTAGCTCATTGAATGCTAAGTCCTTAAGTGAACATCACACACAAAAAAGATCAGAAAAATCCTTGGCACATAGTAAGTGCCTACTAATTATTATTTTCTCATTTATAGCTGAAGAGGTTAAATGAGATGTTGCATGCTTACATGTTGCATGCTTAATAAATATTCTCCATTTGCATATAAAAGTGTTTGTCTAATGAATACCAAAGATTCATGTGAGTCTTTATGGGAAGCGGGGACTCAGGCAAAACTGTAACTGAGAGGGGTATTCATTATTGGGGAAAATGTTATAGAAAAAATTATACATAGCATTCCCATTTCTTTCCTTCTCTGGTTTTTCAAAAGCTAGGAAGCTAAGGGAGCTCTTTGAACTAATTGGGAGGGCCACGAGGGTAATTAACTACCCTCTAATTAAGCTGATAATAGCTGCCCTCTATTGGCAAGATCAAAAGCCAGGGAAGCCCTGCCAATGAGGAATTTTGAAGACAAGCTGCTCCCAGTGGTGAGCGCCTGGGAGCTTGTACAAAGCAGCTGTGAGTCTGCTGTGTCTGCCAGTGCCTGAGAGGGGGCTGAGAAAGGCAGAGGATCCAGCCTGGGATTTGTCAGGCAACGAAGGACTCACGCGCTCCAGCACTCCGGATTGTTTTGTAACCTTGCTATGGATGATGTCACTGAAAATAAACACTCACTTAGCAGTTGCCCTGCACTTTCCTATAGTCTCTGTCCCTTGGAAAGGGGTCTGCATGGGAGAACGGAAGTCCTTCCTCAGCTAAGAACAGTGAATCAAGTCTCCTAGTCGCCATCTGTTCCCCAACTAAACTGACCACTGTTCTGTATCCTTGCCAAATGCCACTGACAGACTCT